>NW_026600211.1:1567441-1754941 GCF_029448725.1 Salvelinus fontinalis | reverse complement strand
AGCCACACAGCTGAGGTCCAACTGACAAACCAGAACACACACACGTACCTGGAGTCACACAGCTGAGGTCCAACTGACAAACAAAGAACACACACACGTACCTGGAGCCACACAGCTGAGGTCCAACTGACAAACAAAGAACACACACACGTACCTGGAGTCACACAGCTGAGGTCCAACTGACAAACAAAGAACACACACACGTACCTGGAGTCACACAGCTGAGGACCAACTGACAAAGAAAGAACACACACACGTACCTGGAGCCACACAGCTGAGGCCACACTGGCCGTCACACAGACACTGGCGCTTGTTGCCACAGTCCTTGTCCTGTGTACAGGGTTTTGGACACGTCCTTCTCCGCTCGTTACCCAGCAGCCTCTCTGGACACGCATCAGATGCCTGGACTAGGAGAGAGACAGAAGTGGAGAGATGTGGCCCTCTAGCACAGTTGGTAGGGCATGGTGATTGCAACATAAGCGTGGTGGGTTTGATATCCGGGACCACCCAAATGAGAAAACGGTTTTTATGTCTGCATGACTGTAGGTCACTTTGGATAAAAGGGTCTACTAAATGGCATATTTTATTATATTATGTCAGGGGTCTTCAACCTTTTCTTGCCCAGGGACCCCCTCCCAGGTAAACCGGCCACCCAGGGACCCCCTCCCAGGCAAACCGGCCACCCAGGGACCCCCTCCCAGGCAAACCGGCCACACAGGACCCCCTCCCAGGGATACCGGCCACACAGGACCCCCTCCCAGGCAAACCGACCACCCAGGGAACCCCTCCTAGGCAAACCGGCCACCCAGGGACCCCCTCCCAGGCAAACCGGCCACACAGGACCCCCTCCCAGGCAAACCGGCCACACAGGACCCCCTCCCAGGGATACCGGCCACACAGGACCTCCTCCCAGGCAAACCGGCCACACAGGACCTCCTCCCAGGCAAACCGGCCACACAGGACCTCCTCCCAGGCAAACCGGCCACACAGGACCTCCTCCCAGGCAAACCGGCCACACAGGACCCACTCCCAGGCAAACCGGCCACACAGGACCTCCTCCCAGGCAAACCGGCCACACAGGACCTCCTCCCAGGCAAACCGTCCACCCAGGGACCCCCATCATAGCCCCCCAAATAAATTGCATGTCTTGTCTTATCATCGGGTGAATGACAATGGCAAGGAGAATAATCAGTATTTTAAAATGAATAGATCTGATAGATTGTTTTTCATTATGTTGACCTCCCCACATTGTAATTGGATGAGGAAGTGTAAACTCTATCATAGCCTATTAGCTAGAAAGGTCACTCCAAACACATTTTCACTAATAGCTGCTGTTTAGCTGGTTAAACTAAGTTTAGCCCTGTGTTGGGAGTAATGTATGTCCAAGACAAGTCAAGAAAGCTTACTTTCTTAATTGGCTCCAATAAGTGTAATTTTCTCAATATTAGGAGTTGAGAAATAAAGTTGGCATCATTAGATAGAAGATATTCTCCTATTTTCTACTGTTGATATGTAATAAAAAATTCCTTTATTCTGTTGTTGCTAGCAATATTCATATAAACACTGAGAGACCATATACTGTATACACTACCAGTCAAAAGTTTGGACACCTACTTATTCCAGGGTTTTTCTTTATTTTTACTATTTTGTACATTGTAGAATAATAGTGAAGATATCAAAACTATGAAATAACACATATGGAATCATGGAGTAACATGTTTTTTTTTTTAAACAAATTTGCCTTGATGACAGCTTCACACACTCTTGGCATTCTCTCAACCAGCTTCATAAGGTAGTCACCTGGAATGCATTTCAATTAACAGGTGTGCCTGTCGTGGACAATCGGTTCAAATATAACGCTGACAAGAACTTGTAAAATCAAACATGCTTTTTAATACAATTGTATAGCAATCTGGAATGTCCCGCGGAACACACACCTCTCAGAAGTCCAGCCCTTCTCTTTATACCCACATAGTATTATGTCCACCCCTTATGAAGTCATTCACCACCATCTGCTTTCAATTCGTTTATAATGGTGGCCGGACCCTCTATCCCAGTGTGTCAGTGTGTCCAATTGCCTTAGGCACCCATTTGTCTGGTATGTATGTTATTTTACTGTTCAGCTGTCTTATGCCTTTATATGTTATCCATGTGTCTAATTTTACTCCTACAATCCCACCTCTGGGGCTAATTAGCCACATAAATTATACAAATATGACTTTGGGATAGTAAATGAGAATACCTATGATAAACAAGAAAATAAACAAACAAAGTAAAACATATAAACCAACTGGACCAAACATCTCCAATTTGTTAATGTGAAATAGGAGTAAAAGATCCAATCAGAAACATTAAAGAAAACCTAACTAGACCAAACATTTCAACAATATCCTCCCTTGCAGACACCTACCAACCTTTGTTAAATGATTAAAGACATGGTCCATAGACACTTGTAACCGGAATACCTTCTGTTACCTAACATGTGTTTGTAAAATGATCCTATTTTTAGAAGGCAAAACTAACTTAAAGGAAAAGAAAATATATATGTTCATCGATATATATCTAAAAATTCAAAGAAACATACAAAGAACACAAAGTATCAGGCCAAATAAAAATGCTAAAACCCCATTATCTAGGAGCACAGTCCTCATCCTTACAAATAAGACAATCTCCTCTTTAACACTTGGCACAGAAAAAAGGTTCCGGGGGATGGTTATGACCATCCTCATGAATTTTTGTACACCACTTGCAATTGTGACGCAAATGACACTTTTTGTGGACATGTATAAGTAAACATACATCTGAACTGGGTAATTGAACATAAACATGGAAACCATCCTTACGAAAATCGTGACACGCATGACCCCCCCCCCCCCCCAATCACTTCATAGAGACAGTTAGGGTTACCAAAGGGGCAGTCAAGAGGTCCTCCAACCGCATTGCAAGGCTTTCCATACTTATTGGTATAATTGCCTGGGCTTCCCGGTACAGGATCAATCACCACAGGAGGGTCATCTCTCCTTACAGACATCTGTTTAACTGTTGTCTGAACCACAATTGACTTTACCAGGGGTATAACACAACAAAATACAATACCCAGAGCCAATAACCCTCCTCCCAACATGATGGCCATCCTAACAAACATGGCTCCCGACTTTCCTAACGCTAGGTCCAACCAATCCCATACATGAGAGTCTAAACCAGCATTAGCCTTTACTTCTGCTCGTAATCCTTTGAGTTTGGCCATAGCAATATTGGGAATAAAGGTGCAACAACCATCCCCAAACATGACACAAACTCCACCCTTCTCCGCTAAGAGCCAATTGAGAGCCTGTCTATTTTGCCAAGTCATTTTACTGGTAGCCTGTACCTGTTACCCCAACGCCGTTAGAGCCGAGTCAGTATAGTTAATGAATCTCTGTTGGTTATAGTATATATAATTAATCCACTCTAAGTTCTTATTTGGTGTTATCCACAAGAATATAGATTCAAATCCTGATTTAACCTCATCTCTGGCCTTGAAATCCCGAGGTACACCTCTAAGCAGTCCAATTGCATTAAGGTATACCTCAAGATCCTACTCATAATCCCTTTTAACTCTAGGTTTAACATAGTCATCATGGGGTGATTTAATAATAGTAACTTATTTAATTGCTCTAAGGCACAAAGACCAATCCATCCATCAGACAATACATTCAACAGTTAGTTTCTGGATGTGTGGAAAGAACAATCAGCAATACCTCTGTCTTGATTTTTCAACATAGTAAGAGATGGCGCAACCTGAGTTATGTGACCACACAACCCTTTTCTATTCATAATCAACCCTTTATCATTACTTTTACGAACTCCCACATTCTCTAACACCCAAATAATATCACTTCTACAGTGGTGTTTCCTACATCAATTCCTTCGGTGTGGTGTCTGTAAAAACATTCATATTTTCCTTTAACCACGGTACCTCTGTCTAATTGAGGTACATTTAATTCAGTTCTAATGTTATAGGCAGCACAATCATTGTCTCCCAGCATGGTCTCATTCAACATAGTTTTACCCCTAGTGCTTACCCAGAGCAATCCTACATTTTATATCACACAAGGGAATAGAATACTTTCAATTGGTACAATAGTCATTTTTCCAACTTACACAGTTTTTAAATGATGCTGGTTCAGAGACTATTAAAAGATCAGACAAAGGTGATTTTCTTCACAAAATACAATTGTCCATTCTGTGAGAGTTTATCAGAGTTTATCAGAAAGTTCCAAATGTCAGTAAAAAACTCTCCTGACTGATGTCTCAGGTTGCTTTGTGGGTACGGTGGTCTGCTTGGTAAGGGCAGTCGATGTCATCTAGTGGTAGCTACTGTGGTCGTCACAGCAGCCGCCACCCTTGTTGTTGTCACAGGTTCTTCCTGTTCAGGTGCAGGGGTGGGATCAATCTTAATGACCGTGGTGCTACTCCCTTCAGTCACTGTTGTTCTTGTTATTTCAACTATTAATTCTTCACCTTCAACTGGTTCAATCTGATTCATGATGAGCACCCTCTCGTCTTTCTCTTTGATTAATGTCAGGTCACATCCTTTCGGGTCCCAAACGACTTGTCCCTTTGTTTGGTGATGTGTCCATCCACAGAGGGCCATCTCCGGTAAGGGTTTGATCCTTATGATTGAGATAGACTTCAGTTCTCCTGCTTCTGTTATAAATTGAGGTGGAACAGAGATTCTAACCTTGTCAGTCTTTTTGGATTGTTCGGCTGGTTCCTCTCTTCTCTTCCTGCTTCCACCATACGTCTTGATTGTGCATGAGTCTGTTGTTTCTATACTAGCATTCACTATTACTTCTGTTATGTCAATGTCATTATTCTTTTGTTGTTCTAACTTCAATTGTCTGTAAAGGAGACCATTCAAGAGTTGAAAAGTCAATTGTGGGGAAATCCCCATTTTCTTCAGCTTGCGGGACTTTTCCTTCTCTTTCTTCACCTGAGGCTCCCTCCTCAGGCCGGACTTAGCTTCCATCTGGAAGGGTTTTAATTTTAGGGAAGAAATGTTCTCATTCTGTTCCTTGTGAGGCCTCTCCTCCTCTTCTGGGTGCATTAGTCGGTGCACTTGTCACATTTTGGCTTTCACTTGATTTGCTGTTTTCTTGGCTCCTCCCTGGTGAATCAGCATCCTCTGTGTCCTCATCTCTATATGGTTGTGTCCTTCTCTCTGTTGGGACTCAGGTGCAGTGGTTCAGATGGTACCACGTCTGGCTTCCTTTCACTTGGACGGCCGTTCTTGTTGCTTTGGCCACCTCATAGGGTCCTTCTCTCCTCGGTTGATCCCACTTCCTTCGGAACACTCGAACGTGGACTAGATCTCCTGGTATCACTGGGAGAGGTCCTTCTGGTCCCCTTGGATCATCAGACGCAGAACCTCTAGTCCTGGTTCAGGTTTCTGCCTACTTTCTGTGAGGCATTCATACTTAGAGACTTATGGCCTCTATTCTATGATTGCACCATACATCCTCTTACTTCCATCACTCATCACACAACAAACTGACATTCCAGCTGAAGCTGGCGAACCCTTCTCCTTCTGTTTTCCTAAACATAAGACTTGGAAAACAACAGACAAAACATAACAGACAAAACATAACAGCATTGACAATGTTATGTGTTATGCATAAATATATTCATGCAAACTGAAATCTCTCTTTACCTGACTCTATGCCTCCAGGATACTTTTCTGCTGGACTCCACAAAAATAAAAGCCCTAAAAAGCTTCCTCATGCTTCCACCCAGTCTTCCCCTTTTGGCCCCAGGTTCTGAGAGGTGTTCCCAAATCATGTCATTTTTTTACTTAGTTTCCCATCTGCTCCATTTTAACTGATAATCATGTGCATAACCTTAATCAACATTATCTCTTCTTGACGTAATTCAACACTATATATGCTTTCACATCAATTCCTTTAACATGTTTGTTTAAAGTATAATATCCTATCATCTATTCTTTTTCACATGATGCATTAAAAAATGAAACAAGTAGCCCCCAAACTCAAGCCAGTATGTCTATAGTAGCCCCCAAACTCCACCCTGTATGTCTATAGTGGAATCTAGTCTCTCTCTCTCTCTCTCTGATTCCACGTCCTCTGTCATGGTGTTTTCAAGCTCACCCCTTATTCAGCTGGACCTCACTTCTCGTGAGACTTATGTACCCACCAAAGAGAGACATGAAGAACTTTACCACTGCAGTGTTGTAAGAAGTATACCACCAGCCTGGTGTATCTTGATGTACACTCAGTCTCCAGAATGCAGCCCAAGCCCTTCCATTTATGGCTGTTTTTTTTCTTCCTGAGGACATACACACTAACACATGGGTTATTTCCTGACAACAGACTTTCTTCTTATAGCAAGATCACTAAATCTTAATTTTTAATAACAGCCCTATGTAACCATTCTGCCTCAAATACCTGGCCTCCTGCCACAGAAATATTCATAATGATAGTCAAATGATTGTCCCTACAGCAACTGCTGTAAAATAACATATAATCATTCAAGCGTCTTCCAGTTGGATTAATATCCAATCCTAACAAAACTAAGTCATAAGTTTCTTAAACTTTTGCTCTAATGTTCAAAATGCCACCACTTATTCTTTTTACCATATCTTTAGATATGTGAATTGTTCTATTTACTTTAGAATTGTCCCTATATTTTACACAGCCATTTGTTTGATACATACTTAAAACATTCTTAAATCAATTTATATATCATTTATATCAGTATCAGTCCCTCCTCAGGAACATATACACAACCTTATGTTCCTCAAAACAAAAATAAATTGACCAAACGAGAAAAAGAGAAAAAGAAATATAATAATTGCACATTTGCAATATTACCACTATTTGTAATGTAATTAAACCTGGGGAGAATGTCCATCTGTTTCATTCTATGCCCATGTTATTATTGGTCTCTTTCTTCTTCATTCTTGGGTATCATCGCACAACAGACTACCTTTTTATTCAATTAAACATTACATTTTATCATTACAATTCCTAATGACATTATAAAACAAAAGAAACAAAAAATCTTATCTAATATTCTGTAAGTTTTGTCTACCTCCTTGTCTCAGGATTGGTTTCCAGAGCTTCCCTAAGCCTATTAACGTTAACTTCTTGGAACTATAGGGGGTGCTGTTCCGCATTAGCATATTTGTGTCTCCAAATTAAACTGCCTCGTGCTAAATTCTTGATCGTACAATATGCATATTATTGTTATTATTGGATAGAAAACACCTTCTAGTTTCTATAGAAGTTGAAATTTTGTCTCTGAGTGGTACAGAACAATTTCTACAGCACTTTTCATGACAGGGTTCAGATTTCAAATTTTTTTACCTCTGATCTGGGGTCTGTTTTTAAGGCGACAGTGAATGCTATGAAGAAACCGACACTGCCTACGTCTTCCTCTGGGTGTCTGTACGTCATCACGCTTTCAATGGAATCGATGGGATATTCACAGCCAGTATAAAAGACCAAAATGTATAGAGACCGCCCTTTCTCGTCGTGCGCCTGAAGCGTGAAGGGCATCGGACCTGCCTCGTTCCAAATCGTTTTCTAACCAGCAATATTTCTCCGGTCATGTTTTTACTCGTTTTAGGTGTTAAAAACATCATAATGTAGTTAATTTGAACCGTTTTATAGCAATTTATATCCGTTTAGTGCGATTTTGAGGAATTTATTTGTTGTGCACTCTGAAACTTTGGACACGTTTTGGGGTGTCGGTCGTTGGTGGTGGACATTTCGAAGGACAGAGGACATCTATCGACCAAAAGACGTTTATAACATAGAAAGGATACATTGCCCAAGAATCTGATGGAAGAACAGCTCAAAGTAAGCAATATTTAATATGATAAATCGTGTTTCTGTCGAAATATTTTAAACGCATATTTCGCCATTTTGTTTGGTATAGCTTCACTTGGCGAACCCTGTATTGAAAAGTAAGGATAATTTTAAAAATGTAAATCAGCGGTTGCATTAAGAACTAATTTGTCTTTCGATTCCTGTAAACCCTGTATTTTTTAGTCAAGTATATGATTAGCTATTAATTAAACTAGATCACTCTGAAAGATGGCGACCGACATTTTCAGGCTTGTTTTGCTACTATTTTCATTGTGTAACCACGGTTTTGTATGGCTAAATATGCACCTTTTCGAACAAACTGTATATGTATATTGTAAAATGATGTTACAGGAGTGTCATCGGAAGAATTCTGAGAAGGTTAGTGAAAAAATTAATATCTTTTGGCGATGTTGACTTTTATCGCTCACTTTGGCTAGAATCAATGCTGGGCTGCTATGTGCTATGTGCAATGCTAATATAACGATTTATTGTGTTTTCGCTGTAAGACACTTAGAAAATCTGAAATATTGTCTGTATTCACAGGATCTGTGTCTTTCGATTAGTGTATGCTGTGTATTTTTACGAAATGTTTGATGATTAGTAGTTAGGTAAACACGTTGCTCATTGTAATTATTCTAGTCCATTTGTGACGGTGGGTGCAATTGTAACCTATGGCAGCTACCTGAAATATGCACATTTTTCTAACAAAACCTATCCCATACCATAAATATGTTATCAGACTGTCATCTGATGAGTTTTTTTCTTGGTTAGGGGCTATAAATATCTTAGTTTAGCCGAATTGGTGATAGCTACTGGTGTTGGTGGACAAATAAAAGATGGTGGATTATGCTAATGTGTTTTTAGCTAATAGATTTACATCTTTACATATTGTGTCTTCCCTGTAAAACATTTTAAAAATCTGAAATGGTGGCTTTATTCACAAGATCTGTATCTTTCATCTGGTGTCTTGGACTTGTGATTTAATGATATTTAGATGCTACTATCTACTTGTGAAGCTATGCTAGCTATGCTAAACAGTGTGTGGGGGGTGGGGGGTGCTCCCGGATCCGGGTTTCTGAGGCAGTAGAGGTTAAACAGTTCTATATCCAAATAACTAAACAGTTCTTTTTTTTTAAATACTTTTTCCAATCCAATATTCAGGATAACAGTCCTTAGTGTTTCCTTTAATTCAAATTTGACCTTATCTATTCAATACACATGTAATAAATACCATTTTAAATAACACAAGCATATTGCTATTACGTTGTTATAACTAACTTCGTTCTAAACAGGGTTTCTCACATACTCATAAGCAGAAACTGAGACCCACACACACCCAGAGACAGATGGCTGACACAGACCTTTCATAAACACTGATAAGGCAGGAAAGGCCTTGATCAAGAGTGCTTGGGTCTGCATTTCACGAGATAATGAGACACACACATAACCAAGGACAGAGGGCTGACATAAACCTTTCATAAACACTGATTAAATAGGAACATCTGCGCACACACCTAATCTCCTGTTTTAGCTGAACATTTGGTAACAAAGAACTTTTGCTGCAAGACTCAGAAGGATGACGCACAGCTCATCAGGACCAATCTGAGAAGACAACAACCTGATCAGGACCAACCAGAAAACCAGATCTACCAGACTCAACCTACTTTCTGTGCTGTATAAAATGTCTATGTATTTCTGTTATCTGGGCTCTGTCTGCAGGTTCCTTACGAGCTGAATGAACGAGTCCATGCATGCTTGTATCAGATATCTTTACCTCTGAATAAAACTGCTTTTTATTATACAAATATCCACCCTGTCCAGAGTCTCTACTTCATCTCAGTTCTCCAGTAAACTTGTGACATCAAAACACATCATCCCTTTAATAATTAACATTTATACTAAACACTTTAAATACCAGTATTATCTATTGTACAATATCCCTTTAGTCTCAGTTTTTCTCTCATGAGTGGCCTGATAATAAAAGGTCAGTACCCCAATTCCTTTAAGTCATTATTCACCCAACAAATATATTTCAGCATGTCTATTTTTAAATACAGTTCACAGGTCATCAGACACAGTTGTCCCTCACCATTCAGTCGGTCAGGGTGGGTTTGAGCTCCACACCCACTTGTGGTGATATTCTCTCCCATGCCTTAAAGCATTCTGTCGTCACCTTTTATGATAACTCCCTTATTCTACTGGTGATCTCTCAGATGAATTACAGATGATGTATTTATCAACAAAACCCTCACAGAAACCCACACTCCAATAAACCCTTTGGAGTAACTTTCATCACTTTTTATATGCAGAATGAACAAAGCACATTTGTGTATTTACCCAAAGACCATAACCCCAAGGAACTGATAATTTTACCTATGAACTCATGATATATCAAAATTAAAATTAAAATTCAACCTATTTGAATAAGTAATTCAATTTAAGGGTACAACTCTTCATAATTTTCCCAGGGACATAATAGATTTTAAAAGTAATTATACATTTTGAATAGAGTCTGGTGTCTTTTAATCATTTTATAATGAAATCCCACCTGCTCCAACAATTTCTAGTAAAAGGTGATCAGTCTTTCACAGGAAATTCTTAGGATTCAGGGCATTTTGACACCATTAATATGTTTCCACTCCCCTTTCTTTAGGAACAACTTAAATACATTTTTCAAAACACATTTCCATCCTTCTGCATACCCAATTTGAAACTGAATTGGAAATAAACCCTTTTTTTTCTGGAAAAGAAAGTATACATATCGTTAATATTCACAATGTTACCTTTTAATCAGCAAATAGTTTTTATTCCATAAACGTCTTAACAGTTTTCAGAGAATGACGGTATAGAATGCCTAACAATTAAAATTCCATCTGTACTCTACTAGATGTCAAGTCAAACGTGATCTAATACTTCTTCTTGATCACATATAAACTGTAATCTCTATGAAACACTCATTGTTCGCTCAGAGACTACACACCGCCCAGTAAAAAATTCCATTCTCACTAACCTCAAACCGATTAGTTGTTTGTTATTTTGACAAGGATATAAACTCTTGTATAGCGGCATTTTCTGCTACCGCACTAAGTTCTAGTGTCACATTACACTAATTTTCCCCATACCTGCTATACCCATATTCAAAACAGAGAGCTATTTTCTTATTCGTTCTTAGATATTGTCAATAGTTCTGCTAATCACACGCACGTCTGCGAGGACTAGAGGAACCACATTTGTACCTCATCGCAATGTATTTTCTGATGATAGAATGTTGACATCAGAACGCCTGCAAATCGAGCTTCACATTTTGGTCCCATGCGACTGTGCCTCCCTTATTCCCATTATCCTGTTTATCAGGTAATAGCGTCCTCCATTATCCAGTTTTTTCATATTCAATCCAAATTCGGTAGAACTAATGTGCGCTTCTTTCAGCGACTCCATGTTTTTTTTTAATCCCTCTATGCTAGAGAGAAACAATAATTTTTGTTTTCATGCCACTATTTATTTATTTATTTTTCCGAAATACTCGACTTCTGTTATACACGTTTTATTTACTATTTTTCCGAGGTAGAGCTAATCCCCTTCCAATTAATAATTCATTTATCACATCACTTAATTTCTCTTAACAAAGCCTACTCCATATAGTACAGACATTATTTCTGAATACTTCAGATGACTTAATGTCTTATTCTAGGACAGTACTTCAAATATCACTGTGTTTTTCCTTTACAGATATCATTATTTATTCATTTTATCCGTTTGGTTTATTCTATTATTATAGGTCTAATCAATTTTATGATTACATTTACATTACATTTAAGTCATTTAGCAGACGCTCTTATCCAGAGCGACTTACAAATTGGAAAGTTCATACATATTCATCCTGGTCTCCCCGTGGGAATTGAACCCTCAACCCAGGCTTGCAAGCACCATGCTCTACCAACTGAGCCACACAGGTCCACTGCCCGCTCCGTTAAGATCTCTATCTGACGTCTTACTTTTACCTTTATTTATTTATTTTGTCTATACTTTCTTACCTCTTCTCTATATTTTTATTGTTTGATCCTATGGTCAATTTACTAGTGAGTCAAGCCTCCCCTGTTCTCCTGTTTTATCCTTGATTACAACTTATTTTACTTCGATGTTTCTTAATTCCGTTCCCTCTGTCTAACAGTAGTTTAGTGGCACCCTTCCTCAACTTTCTACTCTGTCACAGGAAGGCTGTGCGCTTCCTCTTCTGGACGCTCTGCTTAAACACACACAACCTGTCTTTCCTTATTCCTAATGTTCTATCTTTACACAGATCCACTCATTCTCTTACAGTATTTTCATACATTCGTTTATTTTTCCATTAGTTCATTCAATCCCTTTGTTTTACCTAAATACAACTTACAGTCTGTCTTTATTGACGTAATCCATTTCTTCAACATAAGCCTAAACTGATAGGATTTCTACGATATGACGAGACTACTGTCTAATCGGATCAGCTTGTCTTCATCTTCTATTCAAACCCCCAATACTAATCTTTTCTTATATTTTAGAGTAGTATTGTGGCGTGACCTACTGAATTACAAAACCCCGTTAGCTAGACAGAGCGTTTTTTATTCGCAGGATTTCTTTTGCATTTGAACGCCGCACAATTGGGCCAACGTCCTAAATATTTCACCCGTACAGTCCCCCTTTCGGGGCGGTAACCATGAATATTTATTTAACTACTGATTTATGTTTTAACCGTATAAGCTGCTTTTGCAGTTGAACGCCGCACAATCGGGCAAACGTTTTTCCTGCAACCTAAATATTTCACCCGTGCAGTCCTCCTTTCAGAGAGGTAACCATGAAATATTTATTTACTAAATATCCACCCACAGACTATTCTGCCGTGAATATCCCACCCAAGCAGACCTCTTCAAAAATGTTCCTTTTTTAAAGAGCGGTATCGTGGCTTCCTAACTACTTATTTATGCAGTTCTCTATTATTTTTAGAGACGTTATTCATAAGTAACCTGTCCAAGCATTCCTTCTACTAATTTTATTGAAGAGGTATCACAGGATTTTCTACCTACATTATCTGTCCCTATTTATAGCCAGCCATCTCAGCCAGATGCACAAACAACCGCATCATTTAAGCTACACATTCGAACGGTCTGATCAGAACGAGCGCATGCATGCCCACTCCGCTTAACACCTAACACAAGCAAAGTTCACAGCGCCTATTCACTCAGTCTCTATACATGCACATACATTTATATTTAATACTATTCCCCAAATTACACATACATGCAAATTCATTGAATTCAAAAGTTCTTTAGTATTTGCTGGTTTCATTTTAGGAAATTTGAAAGAGAGACTTACGTGGCGCCCCTCTCGCTGAGACAGGATCTCTGAAGCAATCCATACAAACGTTTCAACTATGTAAGAACAAGCTTACCTTTTTCATAGTTGTGGCCATAGTGTTTGCAAGATTGTCCAAAGAAACTATCTCCAGCCCTGAACGCCATTCCTCAGTCCCTGTCCCTCCTGGCAAGCTCGCCAAATTCTGTCGTGGACATTCGGTTCAAATATAACGCTGACAAGAACTTGTAAAATCAAACATGCTTTTTAATACAATTGTATAGCAATCTGGAATGTCCCGCGGAACACACACCTCTCAGAAGTCCAGCCCTTCTCTTTATACCCACATAGTATTATGTCCATCCCTTATGAAGTCATTCACCACCATCTGCTTTCAATTCGTTTATAATGGTGGCCGGACCCTCTATCCCAGTGTGTCAGCAGACCCCGTGTCCCTTCCCTTCACCCATAAATCAATGCACTCTTTGTTCTGTTCTCCCCTATCCTTAGTGTGTCCAATTGCCTTAGGTGCCCATTTGTCTGGTATGTATGTTATTTTACTGTTCAGCTGTCTTATGCCTTTATATGTTATCCATGTGTCTAATTTTACTCCTACATGCCTTGTTAAAAGTTAATTTGTGGAATTTATTTCCTTCGTAATGCATTTGAGCCAATCAGTTGTGTTGTGACAAGGTAGGGGGGTAAACAGAAGATAGCTCAATTTGGTAAAAGACCAAGTCCTTATTATGGCAAGAACAGCTCAAATAAACAAAGAAAAATGACAGTCCATCATTACTTTGAGACATAAAGGTCAGTCATTACAGAACATTTCAAGAACTTTGAACGTTTCTTCAAGTGCAGTCGCAAAAACCATGAAGCGCTATGATGAAACTGGCTCTCATGAGGACCGCCACAGGAAAGGAAGACCCAGAGTTACCTCTGCTGCAGACCATAAGTTCATTAGAGTTACCAGCATCAGACATTGCAGCCCAAATAAATGCTTCACAGAGTTCAAGTAACAGACACATCTCAACATCAACCGTTCAGAGGAGACTACGTGAATCAGGCATTCATTGTCGAATTGCTGCAAAGAAACCACTGCTAAAGGACACCTATAAGAAGAAGAGACTTGCTTGGGCCAAGAAACATGAACAATGGACATTAGATTGTGGAAATCTGTCCTTTGGTCTGAGGAGTCGAAATATGAGATTTTTGGTTCCAAACATCATGTCTTTTGTGAGATGCAGGGTAGGTGAACGGATGATCTCCGCATGTGTATTTCCCACCGTGAAGAATGGAGGAGGAGGTGTGATGGTGTGGGGGTCCTTTGCTGGTGACACTATCTGTGATTTACTTAGAATTCAAGGCACACTTAACCAGCATGACTACCACTGCTTTCTGCAGCGATACGCCACCCCATCTGGTTTGCGCTTAGTGGGACTATCATTTGTTTTTCAACAGGACAATGACCCAACACACCTCAAGGCTGTGTAAGGGCTATTTGACCAAGTAGGAGAGTGATGGAGTGCTGCATCAGATGACCTGGCCTCCACAATCCCCCAAACTCAACCCAATTGAGATGGTTTGGAATGAGTTGGACTGCGGAGTGAAGGAAAAGCAGTCAACAAGTGCTCATGTGGGAACTCCTTCAAGACAGTTGGAAAATCATTCCAGGTGAAGCTGGTTGAGAGAATGCCAAGAGTGTGCAAAGTTGTCATCAAGGCAAAGGTTGGCTACTTTGAAGAATCTCAAATATAAAATATTTTTGGATTTGTTTAACATTTATTTGGCTACTACATGTTTCCATATGTGTTATTTCATAGTGTTTTCACAATGTAGAAAATAGTAAAAAATAAAGAAAAACCCTTGAATGAGTAGGAGTGTCCAAACTTTTGACTGGTACTGTATATATTATCATTTTTTGCAGACAACATGCATTACCTCGGCGGAACCCCAGTTGAATTATGTACAGTATGAAGGAAAAAGGAAACCGCACACTGCTCTTGATAGTATCACTGATCTTTAATAAGCTTACGTATCCTCACGGCCTTCGTCAGGGCTTTTTTTTTTAAAGATCTTGTTCAACTGTTGCCATGCACCTGCATAAAAGATTGCTCAGATGTGCGAGTTTTTAATTATGTACAGTGCCTTCAGAAGGTTTTCACATCCATTGACTTTTTCCACATTTTGTTGTGTTACAGCCTGATTTTCTGTCACACAATACCCCATAATGTCAAAGTGGAATTATGTTCTTAGAAATTGTTACAAATTAATTAAAACATTTAATCTGAAATGTCTTGAGTCAAGTATCCAACCCCTTTGTTACGGCAAGCCTAAATAACTTCAGGAATAAACATTTGCTTAACAAGTCACATAATAAGTTGCATGGACTAACTCTGTGTGGAATAATAGTGTTCATTAACATAATTATTTTTGAAGGACTACCTCATCTCTGTACCCCACACATACAATTATCTGTAAGGTCCTTCAGTCGAGCAGTGAATTTCAAACACAGATTCAACAAAAAAGATCAGGGACGTTTTCCAATGCCTCACAAAGAAGGGCACCTATTTTTATATGGGTAAAAAAAATTAAAGCAGACACTGAATATCCCTTTGAGCATGGTGAAGTTATTAATTACAAGTTGGATGGTGTATCAATACACCCAGTCACTATAAAGATACAGGCGTCCTTCCTAACTCAGTTGCCAGAGAGGAAGGAAGCCACTCTGGGATTTCACCATGAGGCCAATGGTGACTTTAAAACAGTTACAGAGTTAACACTCAATCCAAGATGGCGTAGCAGTGTAGACGTCTTTGTCCTGTCGTGTCCCGTGTCCCTTGTATATATCTTTTTACATCTTTTTCTTCGCATATCTTTTAAAAATACTTTCTTAAACCTCAACTTCTAAATACTCTCCTGCAACCCGCCTCACCCAATGTGGCGTGGATCTGCTTTTTTCTAAAGTATTTCTATTTACTTCTGATCTGGAATCCATCTACTGAAGATAGCCAGCTAACTGCCTACCAGCTATCAGTTAGCAAACCATTGCTAGCGGTCATCAGCTAACCTTTAGCTCGGAAAGCTCTCGCTAGTTCGAACAACGTGACTAAAACCAGAGCATAACGGACCTATTTCTCTCTATATCCCCGGATTCCTACTGCAAACTCTGAACATTTTCATCTGGATCTTCGCAACTAGCTAACCACAATCCCGGGTGACCACTCCTGGCTAGCGTTTCCATCCCGGAGCAAGCACCAATTAGCCTGAAGCTAGCCCGGCTAGGGCTCCTGTGCTACCACTGAAGCCCACTCCTGGGCTACAATATCCGGACCCCTTTACTGCCGGTACGGAGCACGGAACCCCGCCGATCCTCTACGACTGGAATACCGACATAATCTGCCCGAGGACTCCAACAGGCCCGTCAGGTGTGACGCCCGCTGAAGGCCCATTCTGCTAACCTACTAGGCCTGTTAGCTACCTAGAGCTACCTGGAACCCTACTAATTCCACGACTGGTCTATCGACGTCACCGCACGAAGAGGCAAAAACAGACTTCCCCCCCCATCGCGACGTCCCCCAAAGGCTAACTTGCCTGCCCCGGTCTGCTAACTGCTAGCTTATCTTGCAGCTAGCGCAGCCAGGAAGCTAGCACCAGTTAGCAAACACAATTCTACAATTCACAACCTCTCTTTCGCCATCGCTATCCGGCTTGGATTCTCTGTCGACACGACCACGTCTGGTCTGCAGACGTGCCCTCAACCGGTGCCCTCAACCGGCCTCCGTCTGAGCAGACCCCCTCCGTCTGAGCAGACCACCCCCCCGGGCTACTAACTTTAAACGCGTGCTAGCTTAGTGGAGGCCTCACTGCTCCATCTACGGCTGCCCCCTGGACACTATGATCACTTGGTTACATAGCTGATGCCTGCTTGACTGTCCATTAATTCATGGTACTCCATTCTGTTTATTTGTGTTTTATCTGTCGGCTCTGTGCCTTAACTCAGGATCTGTGTGTAGTTAATCCGACCCTCTCTGCCCAGTCGTCGCCATTTTTACCTTCTGTTGCTGTGTTAGCTGACTAGCTGCTCTTACCTCACCTGTTGTTTTAGCTAGCTCTCCCAATCATGACCTGCAATCACTTTATGCCTTATTGTATGTCTCTCTCAAATATCAATATGCCTTGCATACAGTTGTTCAGGCTAGTTATCATTGTTTTGGTTTGCAATGGACCCCGTAGTTCCACTCTCCGTACCTCTGATACCTCCTTTGTCCCTCCCCCCACACATGTGGTGACCTCACCCATTGAGACCAGCATGTCCAGAGATACAACCTCTCTTATCATCACCCAGTGCCTGGGCTTGCCTCCGCTGTACCCGTGCCCCACCATACCCTGGTCTGCACATTATGCCCAGAATCTATTCTACCACGCCCATAAATCTGCTCCTTTTATTCCTTGTCCCCAACGCTCTAGGCGACCAGTTTTGATAGCCTTTAGCCGCACCCTCATCCTACTACTCCTCTGTTCCTCGGGTGATGTGGAGGTAAACCCAGGCCCTGCATGTCCCCAGTCACCCTCATTTGTTGACTTCTGTGATCGAAAAAGCCTTGGCCTCATGCATGTCAACATCAGAAGCCTCCTCCCTAAATTTGCCTTACTCACCGCTTTAGCACACTCTGCCAACCCTGATGTCCTTGCCGTGTCTGAATCCTGGCTTAGGAAGGCCACCAAAAACTCTGAGATTTCCATACCCAACTATAACACTTTCCGTCAAGATAGAACTGCCAAAGGGGGAGGAGTTGCAATCTACTGCAGAGATAGCCTGCAAAGTTCTGTCATACTTTCCAAGTCTATGCCCAAACAGTTCGAACTTCTAATTTTAAAAATTAATCTCTCCAGAAATAAGTCTCTCACTGTTGCCGCCTGCTACCGACCCCCCTCAGCTCCCAGCTGTGCCCTGGACACCATCTGTGAATTGATCGCTCCCCATCTAGCTTCAGAGTTTGTTCTGTTAGGTGACCTAAACTGGGATATGCTTAACACCCCGGCAGTCCTACAATCTAAGCTTGATGCCCTCAATCTCACACAAATCATCAAGGAACCCACCAGGTACAACCCTAAATCCGTAAACATGGGCACCCTAATAGACATTATCCTGACCAACTTGCCCTCCAAATACACCTCTGCTGTCTTCAATCAAGATCTCAGCGATCACTGCCTCATTGCCTGTATCCGCCACGGGTCCACGGTCAAACGACCACCCCTCATCACTGTCAAACGCTCCCTAAAACACTTCTGCGAGCAGGCCTTTCTAATCGACCTGGCCCGGGTACCCTGGAAGGATATTGACCTCATCCCGTCAGTCGAGGATGCCTGGTCATTCTTTAAAAGTTACTTCCTCACCATATTAGACAAGCATGCTCCGTTCAAAAAATGCAGAACCAAGAACAGATATAGCCCTTGGTTCACTCCAGACCTGACTGCCCTCGACCAGCACAAAAACATAATGTGGCGAACTGCAATAGCATCGAAGAGCCCCCGCGATATACAACTGTTCAGGGAAGTCAGGAACCAATACACGCAGTCAGTCAGGAAAGCAAAGGCCAGCTTTTTCAAGCAGAAATTTGCATCCTGTAGCTCTAACTCCAAAAAGTTCTGGGATACTGTGAAGTCCATGGAAAACAAGAGCACCTCCTCCCAGCTGCCCACTGCACTGAGGCTAGATAACACGGTCACCACTGATAAGTCCGTGATAATCGAAAACTTCAACAAACATTTCTCAATGGCTGGCCATGCCTTCCACCTGGCGACTCCAACCTTGGCCAACAGCCCCGCCCCCCCCCCCCCCCCGCTGCTACTCGCCCAAGCCTCCCCAGCTTCTCCTTTACCCATATCCAGATAGCAGATGTTCTGAAAGAGCTGGAAAACCTGGACCCATACAAATCAGCTGGGCTTGACAATCTGGACCCCCTATTTCTGAAACTGTCCGCCGCCATTGTCGCACCCCCTATTACCAGCCTGTTCAACCTCTCCTTCGTATCATCTGAGATCCCCAAGGATTGGAAAGCTGCCGCTGTCATCCCCCTCTTCAAAGGGGGAGACACCCTGGACCCAAACTGTTACAGACCTATATCCATCCTGCCCTGCCTAGCTAAGGTCTTCGAAAGCCAAGTCAACAAACAGATCACTGACCATCTCGAATCCCACCGTACCTTCTCCGCTGTGCAATCCGGTTTCCGAGCCGGTCACGGGTGCACCTCAGCCACGCTCAAGGTACTAAACGATATCATAACCGCCATCGATAAAAGACATTACTGTGCAGCCGTCTTCATCTACCTGGCCAAGGCTTTCGACTCTGTCAATCACCATATTCTTATCGGCAGACTCAATAGCCTCGGTTTTTCTAATGACTGCCTTGCCTGGTTCACCAACTACTTTGCAGACAGAGTTCAGTGTGTCAAATCGGAGGGCATGTTGTCCGGTCCTCTGGCAGTCTCTATGGGGGTACCACAGGGTTCAATTCTCGGGCCGACTCTTTTCTCTGTATACATCAATGATGTTGCTCTTGCTGCGGGCGATTCCCTGATCCACCTCTACGCAGACGACACCATTCTGTATACTTCCGGCCCTTCCCTGGACACTGTGCTATCTAACCTCCAAACGAGCTTCAATGCCATACAACACTCCTTCCGTGGCCTCCAACTGCTCTTAAACGCTAGTAAAACCAACTGCATGCTTTTCAACCGTTCGCTGCCTGCACCCGCACGCCCGACTAGCATCACCACCCTGGACGGTTCCGACCTAGAATATGTGGACATCTATAAGTACCTAGGTGTCTGGCTAGACTGCAAACTCTCCTTCCAGACTCATATCAAACATCTCCAATCCAAAATCAAATCTAGAGTCGGCTTTCTATTCCGGAACAAAGCCTCCTTCACTCACGCCGCCAAACTTACCCTAGTAAAACTGACTATCCTACCGATCCTCGACTTCGGCGATGTCATCTACAAAACAGCTTCCAATACTCTACTCAGCAAACTGGATGCAGTTTATCACAGTGCCATCCGTTTTGTTACTAAAGCACCTTATACGACCCACCACTGCGACCTGTATGCCCTAGTCGGCTGGCCCTCGCTACATGTTCGTCGTCAGACCCACTGGCTCCAGGTCATCTACAAGGCTATGCTAGGTAAAGTGCCGCCTTATCTCAGTTCACTGGTCACGATGGCTACACCCACCCGTAGCACGCGCTCCAGCAGGTGTATCTCACTGATCATCCCTAAAGCCAAAACCTCATTTGGACGCCTTTCCTTCCAGTTCTCTGCTGCCTGCGACTGGAACGAATTGCAAAAATCTCTGAAGTTGGAGACTTTTATCTCCCTCAACAACTTTAAAAATCTGCTATCCGAGCAGCTAACCGATCGCTGCAGCTGTACATAGTCCATCTGTAAACTACTCACCCAATTTACCTACCTCACCCCCATACTGCTTTTATTTATTTACTTTTCTGCTCTTTTGCACACCAGTATCTCTTCTTGCACATGATCATCTGATGATTTATCACTCCAGTGTTAATCTGCTAAATTGTAATTATTCGATTTATTGCCTACCTCATGCCTTTTGCACACATTGTATATAGATTTTCTATTTTCTACCATGTTATTGACTTGTTTTTTGTTTACTCCATGTGTAACTCTGTGTTGTTGTCTGTTCACACTGCTATGCTTTATCTTGGCCAGGTCGCAGTTGCAAATGAGAACTTGTTCTCAACTAGCCTACCAGGTTAAATAAAGGTGAAATAAAAATAAAAAATAAAAATGGCTGTGATAGGAGAAAACTGAGGATGGATCAACAACATTGTAGTTACTCCATAATAGTAACCTAAATGACAGAACGAAATGAAGCAAGCCTGTACTGTCACACCCTGATCTGTTTCACCTGTCTTTGTGCTTGTCTCCACCCCCCTCCAGGTGTCGCCCATCTTCCCCATTATCCCCAGTGTTTTTATACCGGTGTTCTCTGTTTGTCTGTTGCCAGTTCGTTTTGTTTCGTGAAACCTACCAGCATTTTTACACTTGCTCCTGTCTGTTCTAGTTCCTGTTTTCTAGTTTTTCCCAGTTTTGACCATTCTGCCTGCTCTAACCCTGAGCCTGCCTGCCGTTCTGTACCTTGTCACGCCTTACTGGATTATTGACTCCTGCCTGCCCTAACCCTGAGACTGCCCTAACCCTGAGACTGTACCTTGTCACGCCTTACTGGATTATTGACTCCTGCCTGCCCTAACCCTGAGACTGCCCTAACCCTGAGACTGTACCTTGTCACGCCTTACTGGATTATTGCCTCCTGCCTGCTCTGACCCTGAGCCTGCCTACCGTTCTGTACCTTGTCACGCCTTACTGGATTATTGACTCCTGCCTGCCCTAACCCTGAGACTGCCCTAACCCTGAGACTGTACCTTGTCACGCCTTACTGGATTATTGACTCCTGCCTGCCCTAACCCTGAGACTGCCCTAACCCTGAGCCTGCCTACCGTTCTGTACCTTGTCACGCCTTACTGGATTATTGACTCCTGCCTGCCCTGACCCTGAGACTGCCTACCGTTCTGTACCTTGTCACGCCTTACTGGATTATTGACTCCTGCCTGCTCTAACCCTGAGCCTGCCCTAACCCTGAGACTGTACCTTGTCACGCCTTACTGGATTATTGACTCCTGCCTGCCCTGACCCTGAGCCTGCCTGCCGTTCTGTACCTTGTCACGCCTTACTGGATTATTGACTCCTGCCTGCTCTGACCCTGAGCCTGCCTACCGTTCTGTACCTTGTCACGCCTTACTGGATTATTGCCTCCTGCCTGCTCTGACCCTGAGCCTGCCTGCCGTTCTGTACCTTGTCACGCCATACTGGATTATTGACTCCTGCCTGCCCTGACCCTGAGACTGCCTACCGTTCTGTACCTTGTCACGCCATACTGGATTATTGCCTCCTGCCTGCTCTGACCCTGAGCCTGCCTACCGTTCTGTACCTTGTCACACAATACTGGATTATTGCCTCCTGCCTGCTCTGACCCTGAGCCTGCCTACCGTTCTGTACCTTGTCACACCATACTGGATTATTGCCTCCTGCCTGCTCTGACCCTGAGCCTGCCTACCGTTCTGTACCTTGTCACACCATACTGGATTATTGCCTCCTGCCTGCTCTGACCCTGAGCCTGCCTACCGTTCTGTACCTTGTCACGCCATACTGGATTATTGACTCCTGCCTGCCCTGACCCTGAGCCTGCCTACCGTTCTGTACCTTGTCACGCCTTACTGGATTATTGACTCCTGCCTGCTCTGACCCTGAGACTGCCTGCCGTTCTGGGCCTTTTGCACCCTATCTGGATTACTGACCTCTGCCTGCCCTTGACCTGTTGTTTTGCCTGCCCCTGTCCTAGTAATAAACTTATATTACTTCGACACTGTCTGCATCTGGGTCTGACCTGAAACGTGACATGTACAGAATAAAAATATTCACAAAATACATCCTGTTTGCAATAAGGCACTAAAGTAAAACTGCAAAACAATTGGCAAAGGAATTCACTTTTTCCTGAATACAAAGCGTTTTGTTTGGGGCAAATCCAACACAACACGTCATTTAGTACCACTCTTCATATTTTCAAGAATGGTGGTGGCTGCATCTTGTTGTGGGTATGCTTGTCTTTGGCAAGGACTAGTTGTTTAGGATAAAAAAAATAAATGGAATAGAGCTAAGCACAGGCAAAATCCTAGAGGAAAACCTGTTTCAGTCTGCTTTCCAACAGACACTAGGAGACAAATTCATCTTTCACCAAAACAATAACCCAAAACACAAGGCCAAATATACACTGGAGTTTCTTACCAAGATGACATAGAATGTCCCTGAGGGGCATAGCTAAAATATTGACTTAAATTGGATTGAAGATGGCTGTTTAGTAATGATCAACAACCAACTTGACAGAGCTTGAAGAATAAATAAAAAATTATGTGCAAATATTTTGGGCTCCCGAGTGGTGCAGTGGTCTAAGACACTACATCTCAGTGCAAGAGCCGTCACTGCAGTACCTGTTTCGAATCCAGGCTGCATCACATTGGGCGGCGCACAATTGGCCTAGCGTCATCCAGGTTTGGCTGGGGTAGGCCTTCATTGTAAATAAGAATTTGTTTTTAACTGACTTACCTAGTTAAATAAAAATACAAATAAATTGGACAATCCAGGTGTGCAAAGTTCTTAGAGACTGACCCAGAAACATCCCGGTAAAGAATTTTCTCAATGTTCATAAACTGAACTTCAATTACCTACTCAGTCTGCAACCCAGAATTTGTAAGATACTGGTTGAAATGAAAACAGACAGAGGCCCAGCCTACAATAGTCAAATGTTTATTCACGAGAGCACTCTAAAGTCAAGAATACAAAGACGTCCATCTTATAGCTGCGCACATACTTCCACACAAACAGTAGATATCCTACGCACATACATTAGGAGAGCTATTTTCTTCTCTACAATTCTCACCACAGTTTCTCACTGCCCAGCTGACAGTTCCAGTCCCCCCCAGATAAAGGAAACCTGGAGGGGTACTCCCTGTCCTATCTTATCTTCCCAGAGTTATAGCCGGGTCGGTTCAACCATAGTTTAATTGTTTCTAGGTGTTTTCTTAAGCATACTGTAACAATTGTCGTCTGGAGAAGGAGAGGAGGACCAAGGTGCAGCGTGGGAAGTGGTCATATTCTTTTATAAAAATACAAAAACACTTGACAAACAACAAAAACAACAAACGAACAGTCCTGAAAGATGAAACAAAACACTAAACAGGAAACAACCACCCACAAACAAAAGTGGGAAAACAGGCTACCTAAATATGGCTCCCAATCAGAGACAACGATAGACAGCTGCCTCTGATTGGGAACCACACCAGGCCAAACACACAGAAACAGAAAACCTAGACCTACAACATAGAATACCCAGACATAGAATACCCACCCACATCACACCCTGACCAAACTAAAAATAGAAACATACAAAGCAATCTACGGTCAGGGTGTGACACTACACACATTTCTCTCTCTCCCAGTCTAACCTAGTAGGACTTATGTTGAATACTTTTAATTACTCCTTATCCATGCTACATAACCTCTAATCCCTAATGGTTAACTTTCCGGGTAGAATTATTTAATCATTTATATTAAACCTTATAAATTATTTTATCAGATCCACAGCTATAAGGTGATTTGAACGTATTGACTCAGAGGTGTGAATGCTTAAGTAAATTAGATGTTTAATTTTCAATAAATTTGATAACATTTCTAGAAAAGTGGGTATGAATATTTTCTGGAGGCACTGTAGACAGACAAATCAGACCTGTAATGGAGACAATGCCCAGGAGAATGGAATGAAGACCTTGCCCAGGAGAATGGAATGAAGACCTTGCCCAGGAGAATGGAATGGAGACCTTGCCCAGGAGAGTGGAATGGAGACCTTGCCCAGGAGAGTGGAATGGAGACCTTGCCCAGGAGAACGGAATGAAGACCTTGCCCAGGAGAGTGGAATGGAGACCTTGCCCAGGAGAATGGAATGGAGACCTTGCCCAGGAGAGTGGAATGGAGACCTTTCCCAGGAGAGTGGAATGGAGACCTTGCCCAGGAGAACGGAATGAAGACCTTGCCCAGGAGAGTGGAATGGAGACCTTGCCCAGGAGAGTGGAATGAAGACCTTGCCCAGGAGAGTGGAATGGAGACCTTGCCCAGGAGAATGGAATGAAGACCTTGCCCAGGAGAGTGGAATGGAGACCTTGCCCAGGAGAGTGGAATGAAGACCTTGCCCAGGAGAGTGGAATGAAGACCTTGCCCAGGAGAGTGGAATGAAGACCTTGCCCAGGAGAGTGGAATGGAGACCTTGCCCAGGAGAGTGGAATGAAGACCTTGCCCAGGAGAGTGGAATGGAGACCTTGCCCAGGAGAGTGGAATGAAGACCTTGCCCAGGAGAGTGGAATGAAGAGGTCGGAACATGAAATCGCAGTTGAAATGTGAACTGAAGTTGGAATCAGATGAGGCCTTTTTTCTATCAAACTTGGTACCCAAGTTTTCAAAGAGGACAATTTTCTTCTGGCACATTTGTAGGGATTCATGTACTCAGGTAAGTGATGTGCAGAATGTAAACCTGGTTATGATTTGATAGAATAGGGGCCTAAATCTGATTCCTATTTGGACATCTAGTTCTATGATTTCATCTCTTCCTAGGAATCCATTGTATTTTGCTTCCATGTGTTTAACATAAAACACATCATTAATTCATATCCGCAATACAGCATGGACTGTAGCCCAGCACGCACACACACGCGCACACACACACACACACACACACACACACACACACACACACACACACACACACACACACACACACACACACACACACACACACACACACACACACACACACACACAGAGAGAGAGAGAGACACACCCTTAATGTACAGCACATTTGGAACGGAGAGAGAAGGGTCCCCCAACTCGTGTTATCTCATGCTGACCGCTGCGCATGTGTGACCAATTAACGGCGTATATTCATATACTGTACACACAGGTGGACACAGGGAAACACACACACTACATACACACAACTGTGCAAACACACATACACAGACATTGGCTCTCATACAGCTGCAGTACACTGCCCTACCATAGCCGCCGCAAGTACGGGTGCTGAGGGTGCTGCAGCACCCCCTGAAAAATCTAAATTAAAAAAGTAAATACAAAATTGGTGAACTGGGCCTTTATTACTCCTGTATAAGTGGGGAAATTCACTTACAGTGTGTTACATTTAGTTTAGTATTGTGTCTCATATTCCAAGCACGCAATGACTACTTCAAGCTTATCTTGCGCATAATAGAAATAATAGAAATGAATGCCAAATAATGTATTGTGTCAATTTGGAGTAACTTTTATTGTTAATAAGAATAGAATAGGTTTATGAACACTATTACATTAATGTGGATTCTACCATGATTGCTAAAAATTGTGAGTTATTCGTGAATAAGGATGAGTGAGAAGGTTACAGAGGCATACAGTAAATATCATACCCCCCAATGACTGCTAACCTCTGAGAGATTAGTATGTTTTGGATGCTTTGTACAAAACACACCAAAAGAAACTGCAAATGCATTCAATAAGTTTGTAGTCAGGAGTGTATCAGCATGCCCCAACCATAACACACAACCAAAACCACAGCCTATGTCAAAACAACAAAGACAGGAACAAATATTCAATACACAGTACACTCATTGAAAAACAAATGCAAGCTCTAGATTTTTAAATGATTTGAAATAATCAACCGATTTACTCATCTATCCAAGGGCCAAGCCAAAGCCCAGCTCAGCCTAGGTGGGACAAGCTCTGTCTAGGCATCACATACAGTTACATAGTGTCATAGACAATGTGTGTGAGAGAGAGATCGAGGAGGTCTGAGCTGAGCTTACCTGCAGTCTGCAGAGAGACAGAGCCAGCCAGAGCCCACAGAGACAGCAGCAGCACAGAGTCCATCCTTCCAGCCTAGACCCTGGTCTCAGCCGTTATGAGGGAGGCACACTGGGAAACAGAACACTTTGGGGAGAGGGGAACAAAAGGGAAAAGGGGGGAGAGAGAGGGAGGGATAAGGTACAGCCCGGGAACACACATCTAGTTTGCGTTGAGTGTTGTCAGCGATTGGGTGCAGAGATGTAGCGGAGTCAGGCGCAGGACACAGGATTTTGAGCAACACAACGGAGTTTACTCAAAAAAATCAAGCAAAATTCCAAATAGTAACATACATACACACTAGCACATACAAACACCACTAAAGACACCAACAATCACGGACAGAACAGAAATGTATGCCAGAGGGTTAAATAAGGAACATGATAAGGGAATTGAAACCAGGTGTGTGTAATACAGACAAAACAAAACGAAACTGGATCGGATCGGTGGTGACTAGAAAGCCGGTGACGTCGACCGCCGAACACCACCCGAACAAGGAGAAGGGCCGACTGTCACGGAAGTTCGCCCGACGCCTTGAGTCCATGAAGGCTCGTACGGTATACGCCGGGACCCCCTCGATGTCCAGGAACCTCCCGCACCTCAGACTGCTGGAGCGGACCAGCCACCACCGGCCTGAGGAGAGACACATGGAACAAGGGGTTAATGTGATAATAAGGGGGGAGTTGTAACCTATAACAAACCTCGTTCAGTCTCCTCAGTACTTTAAATGGCCCCACAAACCGCGGACCCAGCTTCCGGCAGGGCACGTGAAGGGGCAGGTTTCGGGTCGAGAGCCAGACCCGATCCCCCAGGGGATACACCGGGGCCTCACTGCGGTGGCGGTCGGCACTCGCCTTTTTCCTCCTGACGGCCCGTTGTAGCCGCACATGGGCAGCGTTCCATGTCTCCTCTGAGTGCCGAAACCATTCATCCACCGCAGGAGCCTCAATCTGGCTCTGATGCCATGGTGCCAGGACCGGCTGATAACCCAGCACACACTGAAACGGTGATAGGTTGGTAGAGGAGTGGCGGAGGGAGTTTTGGGCCATCTCCGCCCAGGGGATGTAAGCTGCCCACTCCCCCGGCCGGTCCTGGCAATAGGACCTCAGAAACCTACCCACATCCTGGTTGACTCTTTCCACCTGCCCGTTGCTCTCGGGGTGGAAACCTGAGGTAAGGCTGACCGAGACCCCCAGGCGTTCCATAAACGCCCTCCAGACTCTAGACGTGAATTGGGGACCCCGATCAGAAACTATATCCTCAGGCACCCCGTAGTGCCGGAATACGTGGATGAACAGGGCCTCCACAGTTTGTAGAGCCGTAGGGAGACCGGGCAAAGGAAGGAGATGGCAGGACTTAGAAAACCAATCCACAACGACCAGGATTGTGGTGTTACCCCGCAACGGGGGAAGATCCGTCACGAAATCCACCGATAGGTGTGACCACGGTCGTTGTGGAACGGGAAGGGGTTGTAATTTCCCTCTGGGCAGATGTCTAGGTGCCTTGCACTGTGCGCATACCGAACAGGAGGAAACATAAACCCTCACGTCCTTAGCTAAAGTGGGCCAACAGTACTTCCCAGCAAGGCAGCGCACCGTCCGACCGATGCCAGGATGACCAGAGGAGGGTGACGTGTGAGCCCAACAGATCAAACGATCGCGGACATCAAACGGAACGTACAGACGCCCAGCTGGACACTCAGGTGGAGTGGGCTCTGCACATGACGCCCGCTCGATGTCCGCGTCCACCTCCCATACCACCGGTGCCACCAGGCGAGAAATTGGAATTATGGGAGTGTGATCCCCATAACTTCGACGGAAGTCGTGACAAGTGTTTAGAACACTGGGTTAAAATTCCATTGGAAGAGACCTTTCACCCATTTATGTTAATAAAGCTGAGGGAAGGGGGTCAAGAGGTCAAACAGAGCAGCTGACATTACAGTCTCCCACTCACACACATACATACACACACACACACACACACACACACACACACACACACACACACACAATGATAAAGGTCCATAGACATCTTCTGATGTCATCTCTGTTGGACAGTTGTATTTATTGAGTCACTTCAACAGTGTTACAACCAAAGAAAGACTATACCATTTTACAGTTACTACTATAGTCTTCTGTCTATATCCTTTTTTATATTTAAAGAAAATACATATTTTCTTATCATATATTATATGAGTGTTTATATTATATGAGTATTTATATTATATGAGTATTTACATTATATTAATATTTGTATTATATGAGTATTTATATCATATTATTATTATTGTTATTATTATAACAAGCACATCCATCCAAAACAATGTGTGTTTAAGGGTGAAATGTGATACATTTATGAATGATCTTGTTTTTATCTTTGGCCATAACCACAATGCCCCAGCACTGAACCATGCGTGTTTGGACTATCTGTCTTGATTACAGAAAGTTAGCTATGTGAAACTAAATGAAGTCTCATGGGGACTGCTGTTTCACCACATGACATTGTTGAGTTTTAGTTCAATCTGTCAGGGGGCGACATGACTTCCCATCAAGAGTAAACAACTTAGGTGCCTCCCGGGTGGCGCAGCGGTCTAAGGCACTGCATCGCAGCCAGCCGCGACCGGGAGGTCCATAGGGCGACGCACAATTGGCCCAGCGTCGTCCGGGTTACGGAGGGTTTGGCCGGCAGGGATATCCTTGTCTCATCGAGCACTAACGACTCCTGTGGCAGGCCGGTGCAGTGCACGCTGACATATTTTGGGCTTTTCTCAGACAGATAGTGTACGTCCTGGATGACTGGGAGCTCGCCCCCAGTGGCGCGTTGGACCGTCTGCACCACCCTCTGTAGGGCCTTCTGGTTGAAGGCGGTGCAGCTGCCATACCAGACGGTTCTACAACCAGTTAGAATGCTCTCGATGGTACAGCTGTAAAATATCCTTGTGATCTGAGGGGCCATGCCAAATCCTTTCAGGCTCCTGAGAAGAGGCACTGCAGTGCCTTCTTCACAACTGTGCTGGTGTGAAGGGAGCATGTTAAGTCCTCAGTGATGTGGACAAAGAGGAACTTGAAGCTCTTGACCCTGTCCACTACAGCCCTGTTGATGTGGGTGGCCCCCCTGTTTCCTATAGTCCACGAACAACTCCTTGGTCTTGCTGATGTTGAGGGAGAGGTTGTTGTCCTGGCAGCGTGTCCTGACGGTCAGTGTGGCGGAGGTGTTGTTACCTACCTTCACCCCCTGAGGGTGGCCCGTCAGGAATTCCAGGAGCCAGTTGCAGAGGGAGGTGTTCAGTCCCAGGAACCCAAGTTTGGTGATGAGTTGATGATGATGGAGTTGACGTGTGTCATGACCAGCCTTTCAAAGCACTTTATGATTACAAACAATGCCATTAACAATGATCAAATAGTTGCTTTAAGCCACAAACATCTAGTTCATGGAGTTCCACCTAAAAACACAACCACCCACCCACCCGCCCGCCCGCCCGCCCCCACCCACACCCACACACAGTCACCCAAACCCACACACACCCACACACACCCACCCACCCACACCCACCCACCCGCCCGCCCGCCCGCCCGCCCACCCACCCACACCCACACCCACCCACACCCACCCACACACCCGCCCGCCCGCCTGCCCGCCCACCCACCCACACCCACACACACCCACACCCACCCACACCCACCCGCCCGCCCGCCCGCCCACCCACCCACACCCACCCACACCCACCCACACCCGCCCACCCACCCGCCTGCCTGCCCGCCCACCCACCCACACCCACACCCACAACCACACCCACCCACCCGCCTGCCTGCCCGCCCACCCACCCACCCACACCCACACACACACCCACAAACACCCACCCACCCACACCCACCCACACCCACCCAAACACCCGCCCGCCCGCCCACCCACCCACACCCACACCCACACCCACACCCACACCCACCCACCCACACCCACACACACACACCCACCCACACCCACCCACCCACCCACACACCCACCCACACACACACACACACACACACACACACACACACACACACACACACACACACACACACACACACACACACACACACACACACACACACACACACACACACACACACGCATACACACACATACTTAAATATTAGCTAAAATAAATATAAAGAGAGGACATCAAACTATTGCTAAAGAGTAGTACCACTACCAGTGACTTTGCTAATAAATACTTTGTCGAGGGAAAATGTACATGATACGATTGTGATGTGTTGTTGTCTCACCTAGCCACACTACATGACCAAAAGTATGTGGACAATTGCTCGAAGAACATCTCATTCCAAAATCATGGGCATTAATATGGAGTTGGTCCGCCCTTTGCTGCTATAACAGACAATTACTCCCAACTGTGTTCGATGGGGTTGAGCTCAGGGCTCTGTGTAGGCCAGTCAAGTTCTTCCACACCGATCTCGACAAACCATTTCTGTATGGAATTCGCTTTGTGCGGGATCCTGAGTGGCGCAGCGGTCTAAGGCACTGCGTCGCAGTGCTAGAGGCTTCACTACAGATCCCGGGTCGTATCCCGGGTTGTATCACAACCGGCCGTGATCTGGAGTCCCATAGGGCGGCACACAATTTGCCCAACGTCGTCCGGGTTAGTGGAGGGTTTGGCCGGGGTAGGCCGTCATTGTAAGTAAGAATTTGTTCTTAACTGACTTGCCTAGTTAAATAAAGGTTAAACAAATAAATACAAAAATAGTGCACAGGGGCAGTGTCATTCTGAAACAGGAAAGGGTCTTCCCCAAACTGTTGCCACAAAGTTGGAAGTCTAGAATGTCATTGTATGCTGTAGCGTTAAGATTTCCCTTCAATGGAACTAAGGGGCCTAGCCCGAACCATGAAAAACAGCCCCAGACCATTTTTCCTCCAAACCCAGATTCGTCCGTCGGACTGCCAGATGGTGAAGCGTGATTCATCACTCCAGAGAACGCGTTTCCACTGGTCCAGAGTCCAATGACGGCAAGCCTTACACCACTCCAGCCGATGCTTGGTATTGCAAATTGTTATCTTAGGTTTGTGTGCGGCTGCTTGGCCATTTCAAAACCCATTTCATGAAGCTCCTGGCGAAGTTGTTGTGCTGAAATTGCTTCCAGAGGCAGTTTGGAACTCGGCAGTGTGTTGCAACCGAGGACAGACTATTTTTACGTGTTACGTGCTTCAGCACTTGGCAGTCCCATTCTGTGAGCCACTTCGCGGCTGAGCTGTTGTAGCTCCTAGATGTTTCCACTTCACAGTAACAGCACTTACAATTGATCGTGGCAGCTCTAGCAGGGCAGAAATTTGATGAACTGACTTGTTGGAAAGGTGGCATTATATGACGATGCCACATTGAAAGTCACTGAGCTCTTCAGTAACACCATTCTACTGCCAATTTTTGTCTATGGAGATTGCATGGCTGTGTGCTCAATTTTATACACCTGTCAGCAACGGTGTGGCTGAAATAGCCAAATCCACCAATTTGAATGGATGTCCACATACTTTTGTATATATAGTGTATCTTAAGATGAATGCACTAATTGTAAGTCCCTCTGAATAAGAGCGTCTGCTAAATAACAAAAATGTAAATGTAAAACGTGAGTAAATATAAAGAAAACAGAGAAGCAGTAAATAAGAACAATCTTTTATTTGTGTTTTCGGGAAAGTTCGACTACATCCCCATTGCCAGCACTGAGTGGGCTGGAACTGTGGACACCACCGGTGCAGATGGGTAGTTGTAGTTCAATAAAAGTCACTATATGAGTTATCATCATCCACGTCAGGGAGATCAGGAACAACATCCAGTTGGGAGAGCATACATACAGTCACTGAGGTGAAAATAGGCTGCAGAAAACCAAGAGGAAAACTGTGGCTAGAGTGCATAGTCCATACACAACTAGAGAACTGAACAGACGTGTACAGTCAGAAGTGCATGGGATTCTACCGCTGTCGTTCTCCAGGTATGAGATGAGCCAGCGAGATTGTGGAATCCATAATCAACAGAGAAACCAAGATGGCCGCCTTCCTCTGGGAACTGTGTTTCAGAGAAGTCCGGATAGAAACTGTACGTAGGGGTTATGAACAAACCAGCGGCCCTCGAGGGACCAAAACAGGATGTACATGGTGAAGGGCAGGAAGTGACATAAAACAAGGATGCATTTCTGAATAGTCTCTCTGTGAGGATAGCTTGAGATCAAAGATGCTTCAATACGAAACAAATCATGTTCATCCAAAGAAATAAAATCATTCAATTATATATAACAGCCACAATAAAGAAGGGTAACAATCATCATAATCATAATAATAGTAATGGTAGTTATAACATGGTCGTTGAGGAAAAGAAGCACTATCACTGGGTTGACTGAGCCCTTTCTCTCCCCTGGGTTTAGTGAGTCGGTAGTGAAACATGACACTATGTGGATACTAAGACGATGCTCAACAACACAGAAATGCCGGAAAACTGACAGAAAGTATCAACAACCTTAATAAATCAACATTTAAAATTTTGGCTTTTTTATTAGTCCCAGAAATCTGAGAATTTAACACCATTCCGATCGATGGGGAGAGTAATAATGGCATAATCTCGAATGATAACCTATTCCCTATGTATATGGGAGAATAGGGTCACATTTGATATGACACCCTACCACAAACCCCATCTCCTGGAATACATTTGCATATACGCAGTCATACACACATCTCATCTCTGCAACATTCACACTTAGCATATACCTATGTAAAATACACAAACTGGTATATTTAATATAGACAATATTTATCTTCTACCAATAATAAGAATGCTAACTAAAATCATGAATATTGTACAGTAACACAAGTGTGCTTTTTCCTGGGTAGTTGGTGGACTATTTAGGAGGATGTGAAGACATTGTGGTATTATGTATACAATCTACAACCACAGAGACCGGTTGTTAGGATCGGTTAAAGGTAAAAGTAGCCTTTTTGTGATTGGTTGTAAGCGACATTAACCATGTTGTAATTGGATCAATTCGATAATAAAAAACCTAGGAAGGAAGAAAACATCACAATGCAGAGAGAAGATCAAAACGGTCCACTGTAACCAGAACAACTAAAAAATCCTACCAACCCAGCTTGGGAAATATATTCTATATCAGTTAGAATTGACGGAAATCTAAAAGGACAAAAAGTGACCGAAAGAGAGCGAGAGAGAGATGGCCAAGGGCTCAGCAATATGAGTTCATAGTATACATAATAAAAACTAACAGTCGCCCCATCCATTAGCTGTAGTGTGATTGAATGCCCTGCTAGTCTTGGGGTCACATAATACAATTCTCTATATGACAGAGGAGATAGTGCAGCTATAATCAAACGTAAGAGCTGTTGCACCAAAGCCCAGACATCCAGACAACTACTAAACAGTCCAAACTGTTAGTAAAGGTTGCAAAAGTTGTAACAATATGAAGGACTTGTTATTTACAAACACAGGACTGAAGATTGTGCTGGGTTAATAGTGTTTCTCCCATTTCTCTCTCGCTCTCTCTCTCTTTCACTTTCCTACCATTTCAGCCCAACCCCCATCAGTTAGAAACACAACAAAGAAAACAAATTAAGTGCTTGAGTAAAATCCACAAAGAAATGTTGAACTGTACAATTTTAAAATCATTTTGCTCTCTATTTTACAGTTTAAAATGGCCGCCTTGCCTCCTAGTCCCTGACTCTGAATCCTGTCTAAAAATCCCTGTCTACCACCTCTAAAATAGCATCTCCTTTATCAATCTACTTTAAAAAGATATTTTGTCATAGCCCTCCATCTCTCTGTATCTTACATCTTTCCCATTCATATAGAAAATATACAAAAATTATTTCCAAAATGTGCTCCCCCTCTAGTCTTAATATAAAAATATACAATTCTCCGATATCAAAATCCTCAAAGTCAAGTCTTCTCTTCTTTCGTCTAAAGGGGCAACAGTCCTCCGGATTATGTAATCTCTTTTGTCCCTAACCTTTAACCCTGCCCACTGACATCATCAAAATGTGACACCTGAGCTTCTTTATATCACCCTTCTCATCGTCTCATACATTCATCATCATCGTTATCATCATCATGTCACCCCATTCCACCCATCAGTTTCTTATCTTTCTCCTCCTCTTCTTCACTGGTCTCCATGGCGATTCTCATATTTGTTGAGAATGTTGCGGCAGCGACCGAGCTCCTTCCTCATGTCAGCCACTTCCTGTCTGAGTGCCTGGTTCTCTCTCTCCAGGAAGGCGGCGCGGACCGAGATCTGGTTTTCCTTCAAGCGCCGCGCGTCACGAGAACGCTTGGCTGCCTCGTTGTTCTTACACCGCCGGGACCAGTACTTATCATCCTGAAAGAGGGAGACACCGTTAGATATAGAGCTACTGACATTACCTTGTAGAGAATGATCTGACCCTGGACCAGAGGTTAGGGACAACTTCTACCAACTCTTAATACTTCTACCTACTCTCTGACTACCAACCTTGAGGTCTGCTGGCACCAGCATCTTGCGGGCCTTCTTGATCATGGGCTGTGGTTTGAGTTCGTCCTCGCTGAAGCGGTGTCTGCGGGGGTCGAAGGCGTCCTGGCCGGGCACGCTGGACAGAGCCACGTCGGCCGCGTCGGGTTCAAAGCCACCCATCACATCTGGACCGTTGGATGTAGGCGTCATGAGAGGAGTGCAAGACGAAGAGGAAACAGAGGAACCAGGCGAGCCACAGTCGTCGTTCATGCTCGATTGACTGCCTCCTGAAAGAGAGAGAATCGGTTGTTATTTTCTTATTAAACCTTTATATGAACCAGGAGATTCCATGTAGAAACATTATGACTCACTGACCCCTCAGGTCCATCAGAAAGCAATAACACACAGCATTTATCTACAAGTCAAAATGTGTAAAGTAAAAGAGCTGTAGAGCTGTTAGGCTGCAGTTACAGAACATGTCCACCAGGTGGTGAAAGAGAGCTACTTTCTGCTCTGAGTAACTAATAAACAGGAACGTTTTTCTCCCTGCTTTCAAGTGTGATTTCTACAGCCCAAAGTCTTTCCAAGTATCATGTCTTTCCAAGTATCATGAGCGTGCGTTTCACTTCAATATGAATCAATTATCATGGAGAAATTGAACTCAAATGGGAACTTTACATATGCTAGAGCACTTTTCTCAAGTTATCTTGTGTATAAACATTCAATATCACCCTTTTAGTCAGAGTTTATATTTCAATCCTGGTTTAATATTATTATTAACATGCCCAGAGGCTGGTTTTGACCGTTTTCTTGAAATGTTTCTAAAACTGTTATACAACCGTCACCCCACCCCTTGAAATCAGTTCCCTATGTTCTATAAAGCTCACTCACCCCCTTTAGGGCCTAATGCACATAACACCTTGACATTCCTATCATAAAGACTCCAAACAGCCTTTTCCTCTTCCTCCTTTACGAGAACACAATCAGAACACAGCCTACACTACACCCACCTCGATTTAAGTCAATGGTCAGGTGTCTGAATGAAAACTCAAGATCATTACAAATACGCTCTCCTGTCTTGCCTCATAATTTGTGCTACACTGTAACGACTATGTAGCAAAAACATCATCCAACCCGCAATATTAATTTTGGCTTCGTCAATGCTTCTTTTACATAAATATCCGATTTGTCTTGTAAATGTGAAAGTGTGGTATTTAACTCATGTCTAAACTGTCTAAAGTGTATTATTGTGACATGTGACATTGGAATACAACTGGAATGCAGCTAAAAAACAACCAGAAGGGTTAAATACAATGGCTACTGACATTCTCCATCTACTGTACAGCAGCACATCTTAATCATTACTATCTCTGTAAATCTCTCTCTTCTGCATTCAAACATTCCATTTGAACTTCAGTATCAGCAGGCAATGGGAACCTCTTCCTCCCCCCTCCATCCCTCGCTCTCCCTCACTCTCCCTCCCACCCTCGCGTGCCTCTCCGCTCCTCCCAGTTCTCCGCTTGGCCCTGCCTCTCGTTCTCTTGCTCCAGTGCTCACAGCCTCGGCACGTGAAGGGACGCTGCACGTGCACATTGCTGTAGCGTGTGAGGTGAGGAGAGATTTAAAGACACGCGATCACAAACACTCACTACACACACCTACTTCCGCTCCCTCCCCTCCTTATCTCTGTCTCGATCTCCCTATGTACAGTAAGACCTTAGTGTTCAGTAAATGGCTGGTTGGACCTGAATTGAACATAAAACCAACCAAACCAAACTCCTTTGTCAGCGCTGTGAGATGCATTTGTTAAATGTCTCCCCTGTCTCTTTCTCTCAGGCAGCCTAAATGTTAAACCTAGCTCAGTGTGAAGGGTAGTTGGTAGCCTACAGGAAATTCCTGTCGTTGCTTTCTCAACCCCTCCTTGTTGTTCCCTCTCTGTCAAGTTAACTCAGCGTTAAGGGATTCCATTTGGCTTCACAGAAAATGATGCTTGGTCACCATAGGAGAGGAGGTCAATGAGTACTGAGGACAACTTAAAGAGCTGAATCACATGCAGACTCTACTACAGCCTTCTCTCTAAGGACATAGCCGTCCTGTATTGATACAGGGTCACCATGGTATCTGCCATGTCACTGATACTCCATTTTAGTCCTTCATCTAGTTGCCACTTCACAAGGCCAAAACAACATGGCACCATAATCCTTGCTTCATTTGGCCATAAACCGTCTCAATCTCCACCCCTCTCCCCATTTTCCTATTGAAGATGTGTACAATAAACAGATGTACACTGTTCCGTATTGTATCCATGGGATACAATCATCATAGAAATCCCTGCATGTTGCCCTCCCCTCCTCCGACATCCGGTTCGCGTTACTCACCATAGTCAAGTCCTCCCTGCATGTTGGACTGGGCCACCTCCAGGCCGATGAGCGACGGGGAAGATGAGGATGACGAGGCTGAAGAGCAGGGTGGGGGCGATGAGGGGGGGCACTGGGAACTCTGATTGGGCACCGCCGACTGGGAACTCTGGGACGGGATCTGGGCTGTACTGGAACTGTTTTGGCCGTGGACACCGCCCATGCCGTTCTCTGTGAGGAATTCCTCCAGGTCCATGTACTGCAGCTGGAAGAGGCCTCCTTCCACTGGCAGGGTCCTCTCCCACAGGAGGGGTCCCAGGAACGCAGACTGGTTAAATCCTCCACCTGATCCTCCACCTCCTCCTCCGCTGCCACAGCCGTTACTGTTACTGCTGCTCACCCCGCTGCTGCCGGTACGCATGTTGCAGCCGCCGTTCCCGCCACCCAAGGAGTCCTCATCCATGTCTGTGATGGTTCTGTCTTTGTCTGTGATGGTGGGAGAGAGACAAAATGGAGGTTATTGGTTAGTAAAGGATGGACAGGGGTTGGAACTCTCAAGAGTTGTTGTTGTCACATCAAATGTTTGACCCTTGGTGCTGTCAGAGGTGGCTTTGGGATTATAAGAAAATAAAAACAAAAAGTGTTATGGTATCCCACTAGATACACTCCCTCAAGTCTGGTTCCTCACAAGGTTTCTTCCATCTACACGCTTTGCATTTTAGTTTTGGGGGGGAATTTATTAGGGTCAAATGACAGGATATAATTATCTTATGTCCAAAGCTGTAGGCGTTCTTGTAAACCTATTTAATTTAATTCAATGAGACAAGAGGGTGCTATGGCCCAAGCCTCATAGCTGTTGAGGTCCAGAGGCACAATTATCCTATAGATGCATCAACTCTACAGATATTGAGAGATGGATGATATCTGTGGAATGGTGTGACAGTTGGATGCATCAGCTGCACTGCTCAATGCTTCAGTCAGACCGTAACAGATGGTCATACACGAAACTGCACAAGAATCAAAATCAGAATGCTGGATGAAAAGCAATAGGATTTTTACTACATGTATGCATGTCTATGTCTATATTCAGTGAGACAAATGAATTTGTGAATATAGGCATCCATACCACAGGCCTCGCTGGTACTGTTTAGCATGTCAGATATTATACCAAAAGATGTCGTCTTAATCTGCATGCTAATCTAAAACTAAACCAGGGGATTGGAGGGGCGGAGATTATAATCCATATGAGAACACCATGCTCAGCTCACAGCAGAGTGCAACATGGGATGGCACCATCATTCTATTGGACATTTGGGGGTCATAATTGGACAGTGAGTGACCTTTGTGTTTGGATAAAAGTGTTTGTTATGCTTAATGACCATGTAATAATGTGTTACAGGGATAATGGCATATTGGTTTCCTTACCCTGTAAGCTGTCTATGGATAAGGTATGACAGTAGTTCATGCTTTGGTTTAGTTTCCCTGGCATTGTTTCCACATGCTAACGTTTTAGCATTTGTGGCACAAATCCTATTAAAGTCATGGGACCAATATTATGTCCAAATCCTCCAAATGTATCTCAAGTTGATTGTGAAGCTCAACAAAGTCACTTATAGATGATTTGAACATGATTACTATCCCATAATTTCCTTTCTGGTTTACTGCTCTATACTATAGGAGTGGTTGGATTCTATTAACATTTTCCAAAGAGCATTTGATCCTACACTCTTAGAAACAAGGGCTCCAAAAGGGTTATTTGGCTGTCCCTGTAGGAGAACCCGTTTTGGTTCCAGGTAGAACCCTTGTTGGTTGCAGGTAGAACCCTTTTGGGTTCCATGCAGAACCCTCTACATTGAACCCAAAATGGTTCTACCTGGAACCAAAAATAGTTATTCAAAGGGTTCTCCTATGGGGACAGCCGAAGTACCCTTTTAGGTTCTAGATAGCACCCTTTTTTCTAAGAGTGTAAATTCTGTTCTGAGACAGTTTCCTCTTGTGGTCCTGACCTGCATTATCAGTAGTAAAAATACAAACTGACCATGAATCAGTTCTAAAGGACAACTTCCACCACCATGTATATCCTATGGTGTGTGATGGTTGCAGAATGTCAATCATGAATCATTGTTCAGAGCTGAGTTCTGTACTGAAGAACCACACCAGTATACCTTCTCTGTTTTGTTTCCAAACAACAAGTCAGACAGTGGTGCGTGTGTCATGCCATGTGCATGTGACAATGGCAGGGCCAGATATTAAGTTATGCTGGTGAGCACAGCTGTCTTCACTGTACTGTACTCAATTGAGTCAGGCAGACAATGGAGACTGGTAGATATGATTTCATTGAATGTCAGTTACAAAATATGCTAAATAACAGAAAAACAACATAGGCATGCAGTGTCTGTTAGCATAAGTGCAGCAAACTCCATCAGCAACATAGAGCCTTCAGTGGTAACAGCATGATAACAAAGTTATCTTCTCACCTTTAACGTCGCAGCAGTCTTTGACAATTGCACGGTCTCCCTTCATCGGATGCTGCAGGAGGGATTTCAAACTAGCCATGGAGTTGAGGTGTCCACCGCTGATGGAGCCACCAGACTGGTTGCAATTCCCGAACTGCCGGCTAGCGCCGGCTGGGAGGTCCGGGGTCAGGAGCTGGGTGAGCTGCCTGGACATAGTTGGCCGGACCTGGTTGTTGATTAGGATCCTGAGGCGCAGGCGGAGTCGAAACGACTGGCAGATTGATCACCGCTATTCAATTAACGAGAATATTTCATTAGCATTTATTATAGTTAGAATTGGGTACAAACCAGGTGCAATGAATAGTCTATTTGAAATGACATTACAAACTTGTTGAAATAATATAAAACGCATATGTGAGTGCATATCTCGACAAGATATGAGAACATTTAAGTTTGATTCCCAGGCTCAGTATACCAGAGTGTAGCCTAATAATAACAAGCAATAGTTGCAAAACATGTCCCTTTGATTTGTTTAGAATGTCAATAAACATGTTCTTACCTTTCCCTCTATTTAGGCTATGAAGTGTTATTATATCCACTGTTGTATCATTATAATAGACAGTATTCCAGTAGATATGGTGCAACACTATATTATTTTAAATCCCCGGTGCAGATCAAGATGTTATTCTCCAATAGAGACCAGTTGTACACGTCAAACTAATGACTGGTGCCCATGGTCAATTCAAAGGTGGACAAAATAAAATCCGAGCTGGAAAACAATAAATTGTTGTCGAAAAATATCCTGAGTTGATCAACACCCCAAAAAATGACGATTCAAATATGATCAAAATGAAACTCGAAGCAAGGAAAAAGAATGTCCTGCTCCACAATGCCAAATGAACAAATAATGAAGAGCGAAAAGCGGAGAAGGCTCTGAGTACGCGCGCTATTTGTCGGGTGACAAGCTGTATTACTTTTTTCTTTAAGCTTTCCTGTCGCTCTATCGTTCTTTCGGGAGGGGGGGGTCCTCTTTTCCCCGCGTACTTTGTGTAGCCAATGTACTGAAGCACGGGCTTGGATTTGGGCTGCGCGACGGCTGTCCTCTCAGCTGGAACGAACACGGGCAGTTCACGTGACGTCACAACTCATAGGGCAAGGCGCGAGAGAAGGCATGATTGGCTTATTTGTTCAATATGCATGACACAAACACACAACCCCCCTCGTGCCACACCTCGAGGGGCACGCCAAGCACTTGTTGTTTGTATGTTCATGGACAGACGAACGAAAAGAAATGGACAGTTAGCAATCACCCGCCACCGTTATCATCATGACTTTAAATTAACGTCTTTAAATGACACTAGCAACTGAGGGGACCTTGAGACATATCCTCTATAGGAACGTTCATCTAGGCATAAAGATTATTGCACAAATAGAGTGCCAATAAAATTTATTTCATTATAATGGCAAAGGGCCTAGCACCATTCTATGAGAAAGCAACTGAGTGTAGACTACAGTTTTGCCAGTCCGTTTGTAATCCAGAGAAAACGTGAGTGGCTGCCGGGTTTTCAGGCGAAAGGAACACAGCAGCACGTTGCTTCCTAAAAGCAGAATAGCTGTAATAGCGCACATGGCCCAGTCACGAGGAGGTGCAACCCTTATGCATGTTGCTCTAGCTTCGATTGGTTGGAGAAAATAATGTCTCCTCCCCTAGTGAGCGCTTATTGGAAAGAACTAGGCCACCCGCCCCGCCCTACGGATTCCCCCCATGCTACGGCCGCGTGAGACCGATTCAAAGCAGAACAGCGCGAGGTGTATGCAGTACTGTATTTTAACCCACAGCCAAAGAGCCACAGGAAATTGTTTCCTTTTTTTTTTACTGCTAGTCGGACATCGGAAAAACAATATTTAGACAGATCCCAGGAACAATATACATCCTTATGAGGATATTACTGTGTGTACCACTCACTTGTTTTCTTTACAAATAGGCATATGCATGAGTATAATTAATGGGGAAACAATTGATACATTGATTGATGATAAACTATCATACATGTGTCTTTACTGCAGAAGTTTACTGCAAAACGAACCTTGCATGCCTTTATGCCTGACCTATTCATGATAATTAATCGGTTAGTACAATTTGAGAAGGTTTAAGAGAGCATAGAACAGCCCTACAGAAAAGGTAGTTAGAATATAGAAAAGACTGACAATGACCTTAAATTACATTCACATTGTCTGAAAATTGTTTTCTATTTTAAATCATAATCAATTTTGCTTTAAGTAGGCTATATATTTAGTATATAGTTATACTAGTATATATAGTATATATATAGTATACTATATATTTACTATAGTAGGCTATATATTTTGTCTGTATACTCTTGTTATTGTGGCAGCACCATCTCACCAGGTCAAATTCCTGTTACATGTAAATGTACTTAGCGAACAAAGGTGACTGACTTGATAGGTAGGCTATAATATGCTTCTTCGGCTGTAGGCCTACATGACATGTGGAAAATGCACTAACACATGAACAGACCATGGTATCTAGAAATTCAAATGATAGTTAGCATTTCATGTTTATTTTAGTATTTAGACATGAATGATTGATGTTTAGTAGTATTTGGTATTGAAACAGGGGGAATAAATCCTAATGAAGCTAAATGTGCATATCCCTCTGTAGCAGTTAGTGTGACAGTGCTGCTGCCACCTAAAACATACTTAAATCAAACCAGAACAACAGACCACAGCTGTCATATTTCATTAAGGTGAACTCTAATACTGTAGTCTACATTACAATAGCCTATATTCACACAAACTAACAGAACTAGGTCAGTAGGGCAGCCACAACTGCCTTGCAATTCTGGATGAAGACTATGTATGTTTGTATGTATGCATTTATGTTGATGTTCTATCTGTGTCTTAAACAAATAGATTTATCTCACACTCGCATGCAAGCATGAGTCTGCAAACACACACACACATTTGTACACACTCGGTCACTCAGTCCCTCACATGCACGCACGGCTCAGACACGCGCACTCACTGACACGCACAGCTCAGACATGGACACTGCACGTTCTGACTCTTGAATCCACCCCCTATCAGTGTAAAATCCATGTGACTGCCACACTCTAAAACACAGGGGCCAGAGTACAGTGAGCAGAAATGAGGTGCCTAATGCCATCTAGTGGATTTAACATAATACTCTAGGCTGTAGATGTCCATTATTTATTTATTTTGAGTGGTTGTGATTTGTGACCATTTAAAATTGGGGTCATGGAAAGCAAAGCAAAAAAAATAAGCATTTCTGGTAGAATATACAACATTAATTGGATTGACCTACCAATAAGTTGGATAACCATAGTTGTGGTGCTGGATAACCATAGTGGTGCTGGATAACCATAGTTGTGCTGGATAACCATAGTTGTGGTGCTGGATAACCATAGTTGTGCTGGATAACCATAGTTGTGCTGGATAACCATAGTTGTGGTGCTGGATAACCATAGTTGTGGTGCTGGATAACCATAGTTGTGCTGGATAACCATAGTTGTGGTGCTGGATAACCATAGTTGTGGTGCTGGATAACCATAGTTGTGCTGGATAACCATAGTTGTGCTGGATAACCATAGTTGTGGTGCTGGATAACCATAGTTGTGCTGGATAACCATAGTTGTGCTGGATAACCATAGTTGTGGTGGATAACCATAGTTGTGGTGCTGGATAACCATAGTTGTGGTGGATAACCATAGTTGTGCTGGATAACCATAGTTGTGCTGGATAACCATAGTTGTGCTGGATAACCATAGTTGTGGTGGATAACCATAGTTGTGGTGCTGGATAACCATAGTTGTGGTGGATAACCATAGTTGTGCTGGATAACCATAGTTGTGCTGGATAACCATAGTTGTGGTGCTGGATAACCATAGTTGTGGTGGATAACCATAGTTGTGCTGGATAACCATAGTTGTGCTGGATAACCATAGTTGTGCTGGATAACCATAGTTGTGCTGGATAACCATAGTTGTGGTGCTGGATAACCATAGTTGTGGTGGATAACCATAGTTGTGCTGGATAACCATAGTTGTGGTGCTGGATAACCATAGTTGTGGTGGATAACCATAGTTGTGCTGGATAACCATAGTTGTGCTGGATAACCATAGTTGTGCTGGATAACCATAGTTGTGCTGGATAACCATAGTTGTGCTGGATAACCATAGTTGTGGTGCTGGATAACCATAGTTGTGGTGCTGGATAACCATAGTTGTGGTGCTGGATAACCATAGTGGTGCTGGATAACCATAGTTGTGGTGGATAACCATAGTTGTGGTGGATAACCATAGTTGTGGTGGATAACCATAGTTGTGCTGGATAACCATAGTGGTGCTGGATAACCATAGTTGTGGTGGATAACCATAGTTGTGGTGGATAACCATAGTGGTGCTGGATAACCATAGTTGTGCTGGATAACCATAGTTGTGGTGCTGGATAACCATAGTGGTGCTGGATAACCATAGTTGTGGTGGATAACCATAGTTGTGGTGGATAACCATAGTTGTGGTGGATAACCATAGTTGTGATGGATAACCATAGTTGTGGTGCTGGATAACCATAGTTGTGGTGCTGGATTACCATAGTTGTGGTGCTGGATGACCATAGTTGTGCTGGATAACCATAGTTGTGGTGCTGGATAACCATAGTTGTGCTGGATAACCATAGTTGTGGTGCTGGATAACCATAGTTGTGCTGGATAACCATAGTTGTGGTGCTGGATGACCATAGTTGTGCTGGATAACCATAGTTGTGGTGCTGGATAACCATAGTTGTGCTGGATGCCCATAGTTGTGGTGCTGGATGACCATAGTTGTGCTGGATGACCATCGTTGTGGTGCTGGATAACCATAGTTGTGCTGGATAACCATAGTCGTGGTGCTGGATAACCATAGTTGTGATGTTGGATAACCATAGTTGTGGTGCTGGATAACCATAGTTGTGCTGGATAACCATAGTTGTGGTGGATAACCATAGTTGTGGTGGATAACCATAGTTGTGGTGCTGGATAACCATAGTTGTGGTGCTGGATAACCATAGTTGTGGTGCTGGATAACCATAGTTGTGGTGGATAACCATAGTTGTGGTGGATAACCATAGTTGTGGTGGATAACCATAGTTGTGCTGGATAACCATAGTTGTGGTGCTGGATAACCATAGTTGTGCTGGATAACCATAGTTGTGCTGGATAACCATAGTTGTGGTGGATAACCATAGTTGTGCTGGATAACCATAGTTGTGATGTTGGATAACCATAGTTGTGGTGCTGGATAACAATAGTTGTGCTGGATAACCATAGTTGTGGTGCTGGATAACAATAGTTGTGCTGGATAACCATAGTTGTGGTGCTGGATAACCATAGTTGTGCTGGATAACCATAGTGGTGCTGGATAACCATAGTTGTGCTGGATAACCATAGTTGTGGTGGATAACCATAGTTGTGGTGGATAACCATAGTTGTGCTGGATAACCATAGTTGTGGTGCTGGATAACCATAGTTGTGGTGCTGGATGACCATAGTTGTGGTGCTGGATGACCATAGTTGTGGTGCTGGATAACCATAGTTGTGGTGCTGGATAATCATAGTTGTGCTGGATAACCATAGTTGTGGTGCTGGATAACCATAGTTGTGCTGGATAACCATAGTGGTGCTGCTGGATACCCATAGTGGTGCTGGATAACCATAGTTGTGCTGGATAACCATAGTTGTGGTGGATAACCATAGTTGTGCTGGATAACCATAGTTGTGGTGCTGGATAACCATAATGGTGCTGGATAACCATAGTTGTGCTGGATAACCATAGTGGTGCTGGATAACCATAGTTGTGCTGGATAACCGTAGTTGTGGTGCTGGATAACCATAGGTGTGCTGGATAACCATAGTTGTGGTGCTGGATAACCATAGTTGTGGTGCTGGATAACCATAGTTGTGGTGCTGGATAACCATAGTTGTGGTGCTGGATTACCATAGTTGTGCTGGATAACCATAGTTGTGCTGGATAACCATAGTTGTGGTGGATAACCATAGTTGTGCTGGATAACCATGGTTGTGGTGCTGGATAACCATAGTTGTGCTGGATAACCATAGTTGTGGTGCTGGATGACCATAGTTGTGGTGCTGGATTACCATAGTTGTGCTGGATAACCATAGTTGTGCTGGATAACCATAGTTGTGATGTTGGATAACCATAGTTGTGGTGGATAACCATAGTTGTGGTGCTGGATAACCATAGTTGTGGTGCTGGATTACCATAGTTGTGGTGGATAACCATAGTTGTGGTGGATAACCATAGTTGTGGTGCTGGATAACCATAGTTGTGGTGCTGGATAACCATAGTTGTGCTGGATAACCATAGTTGTGGTGCTGGATAACCATAGTTGTGGTGGATAACCATAGTTGTGGTGCTGGATGACCATAGTTGTGGTGGATAACCATAGTTGTGGTGGATAACCATAGTTGTGGTGCTGGATAACCATAGTTGTGCTGGATAACCATAGTTGTGGTGCTGGATAACCATAGTTGTGCTGGATAACCATAGTTGTGGTGCTGGATAACCATAGTTGTGGTGCTGGATAACCATAGCTGTGGTGCTGGATAACCATAGTTGTGGTGCTGGATAACCATAGTTGTGGTGCTGGATGACCATAGTTGTGGTGCTGGATAACCATAGTTGTGCTGGATAACCATAGTTGTGGTGCTGGATAACCACAGTTGTGGTGCTGGATTACCATAGTTGTGGTGCTGGATAACCATGGTTGTGGTGCTGGATAACCATAGTGGTGGTGCTGGATAACCATAGTGGTGCTGGATAACCATAGTTGTGCTGGATAACCATAGTTGTGGTGCTGGATAACCATAGTGGTGCTGGATAACCATAGTTGTGGTGCTGGATGACCATAGTTGTGGTGCTGTATTACCATAGTGGTGCTGGATAACCATAGTTGTGCTGGATAACCATAGTTGTGATGTTGGATAACCATAGTTGTGGTGGATAACCATAGTTGTGGTGCTGGATAACCATAGTTGTGGTGCTGGATTACCATAGTTGTGGTGGATAACCATAGTTGTGGTGGATAACCATAGTTGTGGTGCTGGATAACCATAGTTGTGGTGCTGGATAACCATAGTTGTGCTGGATAACCATAGTTGTGGTGCTGGATAACCATAGTTGTGCTGGATAACCATAGTTGTGGTGCTGGATTACCATAGTTGTGGTGGATAACCATAGTTGTGGTGGATAACCATAGTTGTGGTGCTGGATAACCATAGTTGTGCTGGATAACCATAGTTGTGGTGCTGGATAACCATAGTTGTGCTGAATAACCATAGTTGTGGTGCTGGATAACCACAGTTGTGGTGCTGGATAACCATAGTTGTGCTGGATAACCATAGTTGTGGTGCTGGATAACCATAGTTGTGCTGAATAACCATAGTTGTGGTGCTGGATAACCATAGTTGTGGTGCTGGATAACCATAGTTGTGGTGCTGGATAACCATAGTTGTGGTGCTGGATGACCATAGTTGTGGTGCTGGATAACCATAGTTGTGCTGGATAACCATAGTTGTGGTGCTGGATAACCACAGTTGTGGTGCTGGATTACCATAGTCGTGGTGCTGGATAACCATAGTTGTGGTGCTGGATTACCATAGTTGTGGTGCTGGATAACCATAGTTGTGGTGCTGGATAACCATAGTTGTGGTGCTGGATGACCATAGTTGTGGTGCTGGATGACCATAGTTGTGGTGCTGGATAACCATAGTTGTGCTGGATAACCATAGTTGTGGTGCTGGATTACCATAGTTGTGGTGCTGGATAACCATAGTTGTGGTGCTGGATAACCATAGTTGTGGTGCTGGATGACCATAGTTGTGGTGCTGGATGACCATAGTTGTGGTGCTGGATAACCATAGTTGTGGTGCTGGATGACCATAGTTGTGGTGCTGGATAACCATAGTTGTGCTAAGTTGAAATGTATTTGTATATCCATGATGACATCCTGAAATCCATCAGGCCCACACAGCTATTTAACTATATCTGGGACAAAACTATTATACTGATTTTGGGATTTGTAACATTTTTCTCATTAAAGAGTCAATACCCACATGATTAGTTATCAGTAACTTTCCAGTTCTTCATCATTAGCCTTACATGATACATGGAGAAAAAGCACAGCAGAGAACACTTATGTTTTATTCAATGCTGAAGTATAATCAACAACTAACTTTGTTTTAAGTAAATAAAGTGATAGAAATGTACTTAGAACTATTATTTTTCTTTAGAAGATAAAACAAGGCTTGACAGGGTTATGAACATGATTGCAACAACAAAAAAGAAGAGAAGAGGACAGGATAAAATCCAGGTTTGGCAGGTAGACAGATGGAGTTAAACACACATTAATACATGTAATCATAACTGTTTTTGCTACTATGAAGGAACAGTAAAAGCTAAATAAAGTACTTTGTGAAAAGAGAAACACAGCAGTGATAAGATATTAACACAATATACGTTACAGTGAGCTTTCTTCATCCTGTCTTGATATCAATATCTTGGTATAAAAGCTACAATTGTTTCCACAGGCATGAAAATGAAACAAAGTGATCATGATTAACAAGGCTTTTTGTAAGATACACTTTTTTGTCTGGAAGTGGTATTCACTTCAATCTATTAAGATTCTCAAATGTATTTTTAAAGACGTGATTAAATCACTGGGACATTTTACAGGACTTTGTTAACTTACGCTTAAAACCCGTCCTTTTTGGATGTACTGAATGAATCATCACATAGTGAGTTCACAACCTCGGCAACAAACTAACCAACACACACACACATGCACCGACAGACAGACTGTCTCTCTACCAACCACAAGTCTGTGTCCCACCCTCTCCCTACTCCTACTAAATGCACTTTTTACATTAAAAAAATCCCCAAAAGGGCTCTAGGTGAACATCAACAAGACATAGTACACAGCAGAGACAGAGTTATCATACAGCTAGGGGTATAGAAGGGATGCTAGTAAGGCTGAGGGGGTAGAGTTAAATTAGCAGGTCAAATCACCTAAACATGTCTAATAACTGCACAGTGTCAGCCAAGCATAGTGTCAATGCACTTAAGGGTTAATGATCATATGAAAACAGTAATGTCTTTCAACATCCTCCCATACAGATTGGATGGAAGAATTCCGGGTGATCCTTGGTTGATCTACAGTAGTTCATGTTGTTAAAACACTCGTTCTAACAGTCAGTTAGTTGAGTTGATGAGGTCCAGACAGACACCAGACCAATTCAACCCCCCCCCCCCAAAGGCTTTTGTTTTTAAAGTCCATCTTCTTCTATGTATAGTCCAAAACTGATAACCTCTCCCTTTCCTATCAATGAAAATCTAAACACCACTACCTTAGAATTCAGCAAGCTCAGTATCTGTACTCTGTAAGCAGGGAGTGCGACATCTCCCCCTGCTCCTCTCTGCTCTTCCTCTCCCCCGCCCTCTTGGACAACTTCAGGCTAATAGCGCCACCTCGTGGCAGTCCCTTGGCCCTATGTCGGCAGGTCAGCTTGTGCCTGCGGAGGAGGGGGGCGTTCCAGAAGCGAGCAGAGCAGCGTCTGCAGGAGAAGGACCCTCGGGCGCGATGAGTCGCCCGGTGGATGAAGGCTTCCAGGAGCCTGTGAGACTGCTTCCCACACACACTGCAGCACAGACGCTCCTGGGGGGACAGGACTCTCTGGGTGTGTTTAGCTGCCCTGTGGGCTAGCAGGCCGGCCTGACGGGCGAACATGGCGTGGGGACAGATGGAGCAGGCAAAACGTTTCACTGGGACTTTGAGAGATGACAGGATTTGTATCTTCATCCCTCTTGTTGTAACCAGCTCATATCCTCCCCCTCCCGCTTCCCCCGCTCGTCTAATCTTCAACAGAAGCTTTTTCTTCCTCAGCTGTTTTTGGAAAACAGACCTCCTCTTCCTCTGGTCTTTCCTCCCCTCCCCTCTGACGAAGCCTGAGGACTCCCCCCACATGTCCCCCCTTCCCTCCCTCCTGTCGGACTTTCTCTTCTTTTTCTTGTGCCTCCTCATGTCATCGTGTGATTGGATGTTCCTGTGGTGTTGTTGCTGGGACTGTGGCTCTGAACGGTGGTGGTGATGTGAAGAATGGTGATGGTGGTGGTGGTGGTGGTGATGGTGGTCGGATGGCAGCTCCGTGAGGGGCTGGAATGGAGCTGTGGTGTGAAGGGTGTGACTACTGGACCCAGCTGGGTAAATGTGCTCCCCTTTCACCCTTGCTGGGGAATGCTGGTGCTGAGGGGGCATGATTGTGGAGTTGGGTGGCAGGGGCTGAGAGTAGGGAGGGACACTGGAGGCTGAGGAGTGGGCCGTACCAGCATCATAGAAAAGGGGGGAGTAGCCAGCTGGAGGCTGAGGTGGCTGTTGTTGATGACTGTGGGTGACAACACTGTGACTCTGCTGCCCCCCGTGGCCCTCAGTGGAAGGTGCCATCTGAAGGAGGGCGTTGGTGGCTGCCTCGCTCTCTGACGCAGTCCCACTCACTCCACCACCAGCTGCACTGTTTACCCCTGACCCACTGCCGTCCCCTTGTGCGTTGTCAGGGCCGGTGCGGGCCAGGCCGTGCTGTGACAGCCTGTGTCGAGTGAGACTATTGGAGTAGGCAAAGGCCTTCCCACACACCTCGCAGCTGAACAGCTTCTCACCTCCGTTCTCATGGACCGTCTGGTGATGAGCCGTCAGGTGGAAGTGATGGCGGAAAGACTTCCAGCATATGGCACAGGTGTAGAGCCTGGGCGGGGGCTGGCTGTTGGAGCCTTGAGGCTTGACATCTTGGGGGTATGAATAATAGGAGGAGGAGCTGTTTCCTTGGTTCTGTTCCCTGTCTTGGCCCATCCCACATGACGGGTTTGTGTTGAAGTTGTTGAGGTTCTCCCCTCCTGGTGTAGCGGGGACCTCTTCCAGCTCCCCTTTCTGATGGAGCTTCCCGTGCCTCTTGAGGCTCTGGGAGTAGCCAAACTCTTTCCCACATAGGCTGCACTTGTAGTTCTTCTCCCCAGAGTGAACGGTGTGGTGTTTGGTGAGGTGGAAGGCCTCTCTGAAGTGCTTCCCACATGTACTGCAGCGGTGGGGCTTCTCCCCAGTATGGACACGGTCGTGCCTACGCAGGGTCTCGCGGCGTGCAAACCCCCTGCCGCAAACACTGCACAGATATGGCCGCGGGATGTTGCTCGACTCTCTGGGAGCTCTGGGGGTGTACTGCCTACGTTTAGGGGGAGCGTTGGGGTCTTTGGGCTTTCTGGGTTTCCGGGGACGTTTTGGTTTGGCAGCAGGGTTCTGTGGATCATTCCCCTGCTGTTGGTTGTGGTTAATATTACCACTCATACCATCCTGGTTCCCTGCTCCTCTATAGGTCTTATCCATCCCAGATGTTGATGAAGGGGACCCCAAGGGGCCTAAGTCCAGCCCCCCCAACAGCCCTCCGATGATATCCCTCCTTTCGTCGCCTCTGTTCCCACTGTTCATATCACAGTTGGCGGCAGCAGCGGCGGCGATGGCTGAGATGGCGTTGTTGACAGAGCTGGTGACGTCGTCTTCAGAGTCATCCAGGAGAGAGGACAGGGGGAGGTGCTGCTGGTGGTGATGTTGGGTTTGACTCTGAGGGTGGGGGTGCAGCGTCGGGGCCAATGGTGCCTTCCTCAGCGCCGGGCCCACCATCCCACTGCCACAGGGGGAGGCTCCAGAGTAACACGGAGACGGGTTACCTTGAGAACGGTGGTCGTCATGGTAGCCTGTGTAACGATTCCGAGAGTAATCAGTGGGGTATTTACCATCTGGCCTGTCCCTGCTGTTAGCATTCCCTCCCCTCTCTGACTGAAACAGACCACCATCACACCCTAGCCTTGACTTCTGACCTCCCTCACCTCCCATGATCACACCCTCTTCATCTTCCTCAGTTTTCCCATAAATCACCCCTCTACTACCCTGGTAATCCCCACCTCCTCCAGCTTCTCCTCCTCCCATTCTGCCCTCCCCTACAGCTCCTTCCTTGCTGCTGCCCTGTGGTTTTGATGCCCTACCTGGCTTGCCGCATGTGCCAGAGGCAGCATGGTTGAGTAGAGAGGTGCTCTCACGGAAGCATCGACCACAGGCTGGACAGCGAAAGGGCTTGTCCTGGTGAATCTTCTCGTGTCGCGTCAGTGACTCACGGCGGTTGAAAGCCCGGGAGCAGATGCTGCAGCCATACGGGCGAGCCTCTGAGTGGATGACGCCATGCTGGAGGAGGTGCCCCTTTTTCTTGAAGTGTTTGCCACAATCTGAGCAATTGAAGGTCTTGTCAGGGCTGGGGCAGGAAGATGAGGCCTGGACTGAGTTGGATGATTGTTGGGAGGACAGCGAGTTAGATTGAGAGTTCAGATCCTGGGTGGAGTGTTCCTGGGTGGAGTGTGGGAGACTGGGGTCAGTTAGTGGTTGGATATGAGTCGGGTTTGGGTTAATACTGGCATTATTGCTAGTACCTGCTGCCGTAGACTCATGCATACGCAGGTGTCTGCGAAGGCTGGAGAGGTGAGTGAAGGTTTTGCCACACTCACCACAATTATAGAGTGGCTCAGTGTCAGCCTGTGTAGATGCAGATGGCATTGAGCCCATGTTATCAGGTTTGGATAGGTGAGAACCATTAGTAACCAGGACTGATGCTGCAGTGGAGGAGGGGCCAGAGGAAGAGGAGGATGAGACAACTGATGATGATGATGATGATGAAGAGGCAAGGAGGGATGGATCTCCTCCCAAACCTGACATGCCAACCCCTCCGCCCCCACCCCCAACCAGCCCTGGGGAGGGGTCGTGGCCCAGCCCCCCTGCACTGCTGCTAGCATTGGGGTTCCCACTGCTGTGGCCGCTGCTGCTGTTACTGCCGCCATCTGACTTCCTCTGTGGCAGGTAGCCAGCCATCGCTTTCTTCCTCCTACTGCTGCTGCTTCCGCCCCCACTGCTGTCCCCCTTGCCGTCATCCTTGGAGAGGGACAGATGAAGTGGCAGGGGGAGTGGCAGGCCTGCTTCCTGCTGCATCAGAGAGGCCAGCTGGTTGGAGGAGAGCACTGGGATGCCCTGGAAGTCAAAACCACCCAGGGAAGAGGGCTGGGAGCCTGGGTGTAGGGGGTGGTGAGGGTGGGAGTGCGAGTGGGGGTGGGACAGGGTATGGGGAGGCAGCTGCTGCTGCTGTGGAGGCTGCTGCTGCTGTGGCTGAGCGGTAGAGAGGGAATGCGAATGAGAGGAATGCAGAGCTGGAGGCGGAGCAAGGACTGAGCTGGATCCCTCACTCTGACCTAAACCTATCCCCAGGTGGTTGTGGGTTCCCTGTTGAACCAGAAACTGCTCTAAGCTAGCATTAGCAGGCACCCCAGAGAGAAAGTACTGATTAGCAGCTAGCATGCAACTGAACTGCTGATGAAGGCTCCGTGCATCAGACTGGGCCCCAACCAGCTGGTGTCCCAGAGAGGTGACTGCACTGCTACTGGGGGGATTGTTAGTTACCACTGAACTGGAGGGGGAGGGGGAAGAGGATGAAGGGCCAGGTGATGCTTGGGGGACAGAGAGGCCCGGATGCAGAGGAGGTGGTGGAGGGGGGGCAACTCCCAATCCCCCAGCACCCCCACTACTGCTACCCCCAGAAAAGTGCTCGAAGCGGCCGACCCCAGAATGCAGTTGCTCCTGTGCCAGAGCTGCCTCTGTCGGGTGGAAGGAACGCAGGAACTGTGGGTAGCCCGACACATGGCTTGAGCTGCTGCTACTCATCTTGCTTGACTTGGATCTTGAGCTTTGTGAGGACGAAGAAGGTTGTTGTTGTAGAGGGGGAGGAGGGGCGCTCATTTTGGCAAAAATAGAGGCAGAATCGGAAAAGGCGTTGCTTCTGGCCCCTTGGAGGGACCCAAGGCCTAGCCCAGACAGGAGAGCTCCTGAGGTCTCAGCCTGCTGTTGTTGTTGCTGCTGGAGCTGGTGCTGGTGAAGCTGCACCTGCTGCTGATGCTGTAGCTGTCGTTCTAACCCAAGGCCTTTGAACTGATGGGCCTGGTGTCCGCTTAACATCTCTATTATGTCCAAATTGTATTTTCCAAATTGGAACATCTCCCACTCACTGGCACATGGGGGTGCAGGAGCCACACCTCCAGCACCAGGAGCAGCGACAATGATCCCACCACTGCCGCCAACGGACGAGCTTCGGCCGAGGGATCCTGCAGTGCCACTATTTGACCTGGAACTGCCTGAGTCGCCTCGGCTCGATCCCGAACTCCGCCCGATAACACTGCCGGTCCCCCCTGTACGCGCACTTCGGCTGCTGCTACTTCCGCCCGATCGCCCACTGCCCCCACTCTCCATCCAACAGGAGAGGGAGCAAGTGTGTGGTGAATGGGGTTATTTAGTGTAAAGTGTGGGGGGGGGGGGTTCTCAAACGCGAACAGTTCTCACAGTTCTTTTCAACATGGATACCGTATTCTCTTTTTATCTTGATGGGTTGGTGCCATTTTATTTAGTCTTAAACACTTTGTACAGTTTCATGGGGAGAAAAGGCCTTGTTTTGGTGTGCAATTGTTGTTGGTCTGTTGTTGGTTGTTGGTCTCTTGGTGTTTTATGGCACAGAACAATCTTTATTAGAGAGCAGTTCAGTCAACAGCTGTTGGTTGGCTGTTTCAGTTACAGTGTTTTCATCCATATCATCGTTTCCCTTCATCCACGTCAGTTTATTCACTCATTCTCTGGGAAGAGATGATGTTTTCTTCTCCTCACTGAAAAACAGAGACTACATTAGTCAAAATACATATTTCTGTTTGATAAAAACTGTTAAATTTAAAAGCTTACATTTGTAAATACACCAACATTTGTACCATTATGATACACCAAAGTATGTAGGATAAAATAGAATTTTCTTTAGCTTAAAATAATTCCCACACAACAAAAAAAGGTATATAATATATACACACATATATATTTTAAACAGTGTATTTTTTAAATTATTGAAAAGGGATAAAGTAGGTCATGGAAATGCAACCACGAACCTTGAACATCACATTCATAGATGCCACAAAACAAATTACACATGGTTAACAATGTGTATATTTATGTTGTATTATCCAGGGGGCAATTGAATAAGAGACCTAGGTCTCAAAATGTCGTACATGTTAAAATAAAGGTTAAATAAAATAAAACTTAGTAATGATATATTTTTTCAAATGTCAGTCTTACTAAAATTAATAGTTTTCCAAATGTAAGTATAGTATGCTGAATGACTATTTTATTACTACTGTTATTATAATGTATTTATTGTTTATTACTAGGCTATTACCGCATATAGTTTCGTATGAACTGAGCACTGTGTCACACTTTTTAAGTCCCCCTAACTGTAAATAAAACATTAATTATTATGAATTATTATTGCATGTTTATAAGACGTCAGCGAAATGTTGATCACGTTATGGAAAATCTTACCTTTGAATTTTGACAGATGTCAATGAGTCAAAATATGTGTTACAGCGGAGGGAGATGGATTTTATTTCACAATCGCATCTTTTTGATTGCCTTTCACATTATGTAGATGACCAATCCTGTGTGGAGGACAGAAATTCAGAATCAGCAACTGTTATTCAGCCACTGCAAAAATTGCATAATTGCACAATACTAGCTACGGGAACTACTAACTTTGGGTTGCACATTGCTTTGACAAACATTGGGGGTTTTGCAAAGAAGCGCTTACATGCAAAACTGACAGCTTTTGGTATAACATTCTGCTATTTAGCTAGCAGATATCGCATGCAACCCATAAAAATACACAACACACACGGCTTGCTATCTATAGCATAGAAAAATATGCATTCAAAAGCCAATGAATGCCTCTTGGCAGAATGAAATACGAAATTGCTTATTTACCTACACATCCAAGTATAAGTTCGGGATGCGGCCTGTCACGCCTTCCTACCATCTAGCTATCATTCGCTTAGCTCTCCATTTCTGCGTACTGTTTTCGGCTCGTTAGCCATAGCCATGTTCACTGATGCTGAGCTAGGTGAATGCTCGGCTCCCTTTCGCTCGAAATACTCAGTATTTGAGTCTGCAACCTTTTCCTCGCCATTTGACAGCATCAATCCCCATTGGTAATGATGAGTTGGTGATGTTTTTGTCGGCTTAAATGTTTTGGACGGTCGGTTATAATTTTGGGGGGGTAAAAGGGAATGACGTGTGCTCACTTAACATTGGTCCTTTCCGGCCCGTGAAATATTTCCGGGTAGCATAACCTGTGGTTCAGTAGTTGTTTTGGATAGCACGCATGCTATCTATAGCTAACTGGTATTTTGCGTTGAATTATTCTTATTTACATTTAGTAAAGATTTTTTATGGTATATTATGTCAAGTCGTCACCCGTGTATGTATCCGAATGACAAATAATGTGATAAAAATCCATCAGAAATAGATTCAGACTCTGCGGGAGGTTGAAGCCATTTTAACTGGCTTCATGCTGCAGCTGGGCATAGCATTCACTAACCAGACTTGTTAAAATGGCTGCCGTGTATTTGCTAACTTGCATTTCATTGTCATTCATTTAAAACTTTTTAAAAATGCCTAGATGTTTGGACATACAGTTGTATGCTTGTCATTCTAGCACGTGCGGGGTGACAGGCTTTGTCATGCAAATGTGTTGTTTCATTGAAATGGTAATGTTTTACCTTTTGCGCCAAACCCGTGGTAACATACCTGATTCAGTTAATTAAGGTCCTGGGGAAGTTATAATTTCGTTTAAATTAAAGCTTGCAGGACAGTAGCTCTCCAGGGGTGCGGTTGCCCTATTAGCTAGTGATTTAGTTGTAGCCTACTGTAGATTTAGGAACAACTTCCCACAGAATGTCTAACATTTATTCAATCTTACCTGTCAGTAAAATCACTTCATATGAGAATAGTTGAGTAGGATGGCTAGTTTATCACTCCTAATATCATACAATTTCGTCAGTACTTGAGTATGACCCTGATGAAAGAAACAAGTCTGACAACCTTTTCCACCAACTTTATTTTACAAATGTAGTGTTCGATCACTGCTGTATCCAAGGGGATCAAAATGCACTGGAGAAATTAAAAAGTAGACCTTAATATATTAAAATTAATAATAGTCATGGAAACATTCATGAAGTTCACTTGTAAATATCATCCCATACAAATCTATATATTCTCATACAAATCTAGATTTAGATTTATCCTTCGTCGTTCTACATAGGTTTAAATGAATTAATGATGGTGTCGAAACATACACCTATTCATTCATCTCTTTGTGTCTTATTTTATTCACCATCTATTACATGTGTTATTTGTCATTACTCATCAAAAATATCCCTGTTGCCACATAATAGGCTATATAGAAATATGTTAAATGTTAAGCATTTGGGTGGTCACTGTACATTCCACTAAATACTCACATAGAATTTGTTGAAGCCTCAAATTAATATGTTATAGAAGAGAGCCACAACCCATTAGAATATTCTGATTGTACTAGCTATATAAAATACAATATACTTACACAAAAAAAGGTTTACCATGTACAAAATAATGGCAGAAGTGTATGTAATGACTGTTTCAATGGTTATGGCTTGTGGCGATAGTACAGACATTGCTACAGACTTTCTGTGACTTAAATACAAATCTAAAACTAGGTTAGCTGTCCTAATTCCCTGAAAAAAGACACTGTTACTGAACATTCAGGTAGTTACTGTTATACCCATTTTACCTACCTGTGTTTAAGACATTAATGTAAACACATACATTGTGACATCATGTGTTAACCCTTTGGGTTTTATTGGGTTAGGCTGTGGTATTAGCAAGGGTTTCAATTTGGTCCCAGACCCAGAACTTTTCCCTCCCTAGTCCCTATCAATATCGTATGACCTTGTGAACGGTGAGTGTAATCAATCCACCCCAACACGTGGAACCAACACAACTTTTGCTAATACCTATGCAATATTTTCAAATAGTCTAGATAGAAGGCTCCATCTAGGGAAAGGGACTAGGGATAGGTTTGTAATTGGGCCATTGTCTCAAAACATACTGTAATAAAGCCCTGTATTCAGGCATATTGTCAATGCATTACCAAGGCATGGAGTTGACATGCATCAAGATTAGACAGTGTTAGTTTGAATCCCCATTTTGTGTTCAGATGTAACAAAAACAAACAAAATGTCATGAGAAAGATAGGTATCTAAAAACATGTAAACACTTAAATTCTCACTAAGAAAAATAACACCAACATCATAACTATAAGATAACCATTAATTATAACAACAATTATAATAATCATTAATAATAACACTTGTCGTAATCATGACAATAACCGACACGGACTACCCAGTGAACACCGTCTGACGCCGACGTCCATGGACGTCTAAAAGATGCCATATTGCTCACTGGGTAAGTTACCATTGTTTATAGGAAGATTGTCAAAAGAAAATCTGTATCATTATGTCAGTCATTTTATCTCCTGAATTATGTCAGATTTTTTTCTTCTGTCCATTTGTAAGCAATATGAGACACTTTGTATACTGTAGATGATATATATATATACAGTTATACTTCTCTCTTAGTCGAATACAAGTCTGTTCATTTTCTTAAGTCCCTTAAGTTTATCAAACACAGCCCCGCGCATCACCAGTGTCTGAGTGTCCTCCTTTTGCTGAATGTAAACCATTAAGACGTGATACAAAATATGTCTGTCTTTATCTGGTGCAAATATCAGGGGATTGTGCAAAAACGTTTCTGTCTTAGTGTTTCCCTCTTTGAACTGGGCTGGAAAAAAACTGCTCATGTTTTTTTTACAAGTTTGATTCCAGGTATCTACAGAACATTAGTACTCACACGTCAGTGACAATATCAACACCAAAAATTAAGTGAAAGCATTAATATGCTGTATTATATGGTCCAAAGCCACACATGTAGGATAGGATAGCCCTTAATATTAAGCATTATTATTGATATTATGACATTTCTACCTAATAGAGAACGGTTGGAGTGTGTTACTACGAACGAGCAAGGTCCTCTTCTGATGAAGGGCATCCTAGCCACCCAAGTCTCTTCTGAGTCTCACCCTCAGATCTGACTGCTTCATCATTGGAGTCATCCTACAGTATGCATTATAGTCCACTGCCTTGTTACAGTCAATTCCCTACACACATACACTTTGGCTTGCTCTGAAGCCAATCATTTGTATTGTCCTGTAGAAATGTTGACTTGTGTCAGTTCTCCTCTGGTGAGAATAATAAAATGGTGATTGTCAGACGTGCTTTCTCTGGTATTTTATTTGTATCCCAATGCATGGCTTTGAAGGTCAGTCGTATTATGAAGTGCAACACCTGCATCATACTGTACTTTTTGTGCTCTATGAAAGAAAATACCCTGTAGTTGCAGTAGCTAATCATCCTATTGGTAGGCTGACCAACTCAGAAGTTCCTCGTCAAACAAAGTGACTCATGGCTCAATCAGATTTGGTTGTCCTGATGAAGACAGGTGGGTCACAGGGGAGCTCCAGGTAGAAGTTGCACTTAGGCACAGATTTAGGATCAGCTCAACCTCCCCAAATGCTGAGCATAACTATTAGGCGGTGGTGGGATGCAAAACTGACCTCAGATCAGTTACTGGGGGCAACTAGAGAATGTATGGAAGCAATTTTCCCAATGTCACTCATTCATTCACACAAGAAGCAACTATAGACAGCTTCCTGCGTCACAATGAGGCGGGCTCACTCGTACACCACTCCCCGGATTCAAAACCCTACATCATCCGACATCCACATCATAGGTCATGAAAATCATCAGTTCAATGCTCCATGAGGAAAATAGCATCCTTTGAAACAAGTGTAACCTATTTTTCTATGTAACACTGAAGTACACAGTCTGGCCGTACACCACCCTTCTCTCTCTCATACTTAGATGTATTATCTTGGTCCCTCCTTTCTAATATGGCTCAAAAGTGTATTTATTCTTTAAAACATTTGATATAAAACACAAGGTTATGCATGAGCAAACCAGTTTCTTAACTAAGTCCTAGTTATCTAATTTCTCCCACATTTGTTCTTTTTCAGTTATTCATGGCATCAGTGTATGGCAATATGGCACATTTAGATATGAAATATGGCTGATGTATCACATTTATAAAAATGGCAGGATAATTCCATCCCTCTACCATTTTGACCTCTAAGCAAGTCCTTCATCTCCCTATATGTACAGATTGATTCACCATATTTCCTTCTCTACCCTTCCTATTCTCATATGTCTACTCTCTTCATGAAGACCACACACACAGTAGGTAGAATTTGCCCTAACCACTGATACAGAGTCAGATATTTGTTCATCCCCCTAATGGTTAAGGGTGGGTTTAGGGGTGAGATAATCTGATCCTAGATCTGCAGTTGATGGCAATTTCTACCTGGTGCACCTCACACTGTCACCTCATTCTTACTGCCTGTCCTGATGCCCTGACTGCCTCCCCCTCCTCCTCCACTTCCTCCTCCTCTACTTCCTCCTCCCGCTCCTCCGTCGCCCCCTCCTGGTATAAAATGTAACTGCTCAATAGTGTTCTGCCTCTTGGCAGCGAAAGCCATCCTCTTGGCGCTGTGGCCCCCTAGCGTCCCTGTTCCCATGACAACCCCCGCCCCGGGCATCTCGCTACCACCCCAGCCCCCCATGCCTCCCCCCATGCCTCCGCTCATATGCCCCGTCATGCCCTGGCTTCTCTCCTGCTCCCTCCCTGAGGTGGGGTGAGAGTTCATCTTGATCATGTGGTGGCGGTCCAGGGAGGGCGTGGCACATACATTCTGCTGGGACTGGGCTTTCTGCTGAGGGGTGAGACCACCCCGGGGGAGAGTGGGGACCATGCCTCCCCCGCCTCCATGGGCGTATGGATCCTGCACACCCACTCCCATCCCTCCGACCCCCCTACCCATGCTCTCCTCCAGGTGATCTGGGGACATGAGTAGGCGATCCTGGGGACGCTCCTGGGGCCAATCCTTGGGCTTCCTCGTCAGGGTCTGGTTGTTGGACTGAGGCCGCTCCTGGGGTCGATCCTTGGGCTTCCGTGTCAGGGTCTGGGTGTTGGACTGAGGCCGCTCCTGGGGTCGATCCTGGGGCTTCCTTGTCAGGGTCTGGGTGTTGGACTGAGGCCGCTCCTGGGGTCGATCCTGGGGCTTCCTTGTCAGGGTCTGGGTGTTGGAGTTCTTAGTAGCAGCAGCCATGGCTTTGTAGTACTGGTGCTGCTGGTTCTTGGACATCCTGGAGAGGGTCCCAGTGTTCCCGGGGACGTCCCCCATGTTGAGCAGCTGGTCCTGCGACATGACCTTCCTGGCAGGCTTGGACAGGGTGTCGTAGTTGGGGTTGTAGTGCTGCTCGGTTGGGTCCAGGGGGTAGGGGTTGACCGTGGGGGAGACGGGGGGTAGGCCGGTGGGTTGGATCCAGGGTCGGGGGGCGTGGCGGGGGAGGGTGCCCCTCCCACCCATGGTGTTGTAATCTCCGCCACAGGGGATGTGGTGACTGGAGGACTGGAGAGCGGGCTGGGCCGTGTGGGGACGCCTCTTGGTGGTGCAGTAGCCCGATGAATATTCATCAAGACCACTCTTTTCTGGAATAAAAAGAGGAATAGTGAAACAAGTCATAGAGCTATTGTTTTCTGTGTAACGGGGTCTATCTCTATGTTGCTACGTGGTACACTACTCACCCAGGCGTTTGAGCGAGGAGTATCTGTTGAGCTCTGGCTTGGTGGCGTTCTCGTAGGATGGGGGGAGCTGTGCCAGGTTGTGGAGGGAGTGGTGGAAGGAGGGCTGTCCTTTAGTATTGTTGTGTTTGCTGGACAGAAGAGTGCCTCCTGCCGCCAGCTGGGCGTTGTTCATACGGGGGGCGTGTTCTGAGGGGTCAAAAGACAGCTATGTTATGGTTTGTTTGTTTCTTAATTGTTGTTTTTTGGACAACCTTTATCTAACCAGGTTGGTATCATTGACATCTAAGACATTATTGTGAATAACTGTAAAACATGGAAGGCCACCAGATGCATACATTACAGTATGTCACTGGAACCAACAATTTACACCACCAGTTGACTTACCGATGGTAGCAGTGTGATTGGGACTGGTTCCTGAATGGATAAAATTGTGTTGAATATTCCCCACTGCAAAACAAACAAACAGTCATCAGCTGTGGAGCAACAGTGTATACATAATGTAGATGTGTGTGTGTACGTGAGTGAGACAGCAGAGGGATACACTGTATGATGTGTTCAATTGTGGATGTTATCAGGCAATTTCTAGCTTCATGGTTTATTAACCACATTAAGATCAAGGCATCCATCCTCTTTTACATTACCTGGGCCAATTCCCCTTTACACACTCCCTCACTTATCATTTATTGAGCCTGTGGGAATCGACCAGGATATTGCACTGTGTTTCAAATACACATAACTATCCCTCTTCAAAAACTTCCAAGTTCCTCGACGTACACATCTCCGATGAGATGAAATGGTCAAACCACATGGACACTGCATTAAAGAAGGCACAGCAGCGACTCTTCTACCTCAGGCAGGAGGCTGAATAAATTTGTCCTGTCTCTGAGGGCCCTCACAGTGTTTTACAGGAGCACCATCGAGAGAGTACTGTTGGTCTGCATCGCATCCTGGTACGGCAACGCTGACTGCAAGGCTCTACAGAGGGTGGTACGCTCAGCCAAACGAGCCATTAGGTGCTCACTGCCTGCCCTCCATGACACCTACTACACCAGGTGTCGCAGGAAGGCCAAGAAGATCATCAGGGACCTCGTGGCACCCAAGCCATCATGGCCTGTTCTCCCTGCTTCCATCACTCAGACGCTGGCAGTATAGGAGTATCATGGCGAAAACTGTCAGACTGGCCAATAGGTTCTACCGCCAACCATCAGGCTGCTGAATAGCCACTAGGCAGCTACCTACTCCTCCCCCTTGCTTTTCCCCCTATGGATATTCTACCCTCTCCCAATAACACTTACCCTGCCCCTCCCCCCAATAGACATTATCATTGCTACAGTTGTAATATTATTTTTATTATTGTCTCATTCACTTGTCTTTTTTTGACCTGTGCTGTTGGAGCTCGGATCATAAGTATTTCACTGTGCCCAGCGATTACATCTGCAACACTGTGCATGTGACTAATAACCTCATCTAATCCATTTTACCCGTTCCCCTTTCTTACAAGACAGTTTGAAATAAGCCTAAAGCCCAACAACAGCACAAAACAGGAGAAACGACTTTGAAACAGAAGTGTGCTATGTGAGCTTGTCCTCATTTCCCTTTTTCATTTCAAAAACATGTTTCCTGTTTGTTCCAACTGAATGCTCCCCTGGGCACTCACGTCTGTTGTCCTTGCTGGGCAGGCCAGGGGCGTAGAGGTTTTTGGGAGGTCTGCCCAGCGTACCCTGTCCCTCCCCTGAACCACACAGAGCCACGCTGTTGTTCCTCTCATCCTGCTGCACTGGACTGGACTGGTGACGCAACATGTCCACCAGCGCTCTGAGAGGAGAAACCAAAAAGATAATGTCAAAAATGTAAACGTATAAGTAATTAGCTGGTGTAAAATGTGTTTTATTGCCTGGAGTAATAACAGTTCCCCTCCTGGCATTACCGATATCATATCTTGTCTAATCTTATGAATGAAACATGCTATAAACATGTTATAACGACATTATGGAATTATTAAAGAATCTGTGTTTGTCTGTCTATCTGACTGTCCATCTGTCTAATCTGTGTTTGTCTGTCTATCTGACTGTCCATCTGTCTATCTGTCTGTCTGTCTTATGCTCTGTCTGTTCATCTGTCTGGTCTGTGACTGATTGACCCCTCCCCTCACCTGGGCATGTTGATCTCTCCGTTATTGGCCTGCTGCGACACCTTGTTGAACATTATCTTAATCCCCACGGCAACCGCTACCATAAACACAATGACACCTCCAATCACAAAGCCTGTGTTGTGGCTCAGAGGCTGCAGAGGGTCCAGTTCCGGCTCATCATCATCCAGGAGTATGGCGTTTGGTGGCTGGGTCTTGGCCCAATCCGGGGAGTCGTAGTTGGTACAGCTGCTCTGCTCCAAACGACGGGTGGGGTCGGGGCAGCAGAAGCGGTAGTGGCAGCTGCCACAGCAGTAGATGAAGCTGTCCTTGGAGCAGTTGAAGGTGTTGTCCAACTGACCCATGACGTCATAGTAACCATGGCACACATCCACGTCCACCAGTGTGCGGGGAGGAGGAGCCACCTGGGCCGTGCCCAAAGGAGGAGCCAGGGCTCCCGCTGCCGCAGACGTCACGTTCTTGGGGAACATGATCTGGGCCAGGGGTCGGGGAGGGGTCTCCAGAACCCCAGGGGATTCTGGAAGTTTCTCTGGAGCTTTGGGCCTGCCCCGGAGGGCAGCGGGACGGAGGTTGGCATGGATGGCCAGGAGGAGGAGAGGGGGGCTGGGGGCGGACTGAGGGGGTTCGGTGGAGCCCCCCTGGCGAGGCCGGGGGTCGGTACTTAGGGGAGAGGGAGTGGGAGATAGGGAGCTGTCCTCAGCTGTGGTAAGTGGGGCAGCAAGGAGAGAGAGGAGGGAGACGGCGAAGACTTGGAGATTGGTGGTGGGCGTCATCTTTACATGACTAAGAGCTCTATTTTCTGTTGTCGACTCAACGCTGTTACAATGCTGTCCTTTTTTCAGAATTAAACCACTAAAATACTATTTGAAACATTTAGGTAGCAGGTATGAGTTGTTTGGTACTCATAGTTTCAAAATATCTTAATTTAATAATGAATATGTATGATGAACTTTGTGAGTGAATTCTAGATACGCTTTAAGAGATGGAAGTCACGAGTGTCAACCAGTTGTAAGTGTCAACCATTGGTGACAGAGGTATTTACATGGCGTTCATTCTGTTACTATTATCTTCAACATCTTCGGTGATAATATTCTGCATCCCATTACAGTAAAATCAGATCTGTATAAACCTTACAGAGTAAACGAGGGTAAACTGAACATTATGATCTTGATCATACCCAGATCGTCTATTTCTTCTCCTAGTTCTAGAATCTATCTACCATACAAAACCTAGCTATGAATAATGTGAAGTTAGTTTGAGGTTATAACATTCACATGCAAAAATACAAAAATAGATGGACTCTCCTTGGATGAAAGGTCAAACAGAGGGTTTTTACCTTCACCATGACGTATTCCTGAACACGTTGTGCTTTGTTTTGCTGAAGACAAAAAGTAAGCTTCCTCAATGAGTTATGGCAATTTTATAAATTTCCTTTCGGTTATGGCACTTGTAAAATAATATGTCACAAAATGACACATAGGCCTGTGTTTTAAGGGCAACAGTCCTCTGTAAACATTGTTCCTAAAATGTAAACAGTTAATGATTCAATCATGTCGTTTTGGCGCTGGATACATTCCAAGTTTGCACTTAGAATCAACCTGTAAACTAATATTCTCAACCTGTAAACTACTATTCAACCTGTAAACTAATATTCAACCTGTAAACTAAAATCTCTACATATAAATGTCTAAATGTTTCAATATTATGCTAAATAAAAGATTTGTACTAAATAAATCTTGTGCTAAATAAATCTAAATAAGTTGTGTTCCTGTGCTTTCAGATGTTGCAGACCATTTGAATGGCAGTTGGAGAGGTTGTGGTTCTTAACGGGTCAGGGCACTGAATGGCTGTGGCGTAGTGTAAACATACTGTGTGACTGTAAAGCAGGACATTGCCCTTCCAGGCATATAAACATCACAGGTCACTAACTACATAATGCATTGGCCACTTATTTACTTAAATGTATTATGGTCTTATCTAAAATGCATAGGCACTTACTGTTCCTCTGATTGGGCTGAAGGCTACAGAGCCAGCGCCCTACATTAAGGACAGAGGGCAGTGAATACCGCAAATGAGGAGAAAATATAAAACGGTACGACAAATCGTATTATATCAAATAGACTGAAAAAGCCGTTTTCATTTTAGCTAGTGGCTGGGTGGGTATCTCTGTTTTTAGATGTACAAACTTAGTATGTATGGTCTAGTATAGAATATACAAGGAAAAGAGCTTGAGGTGTAACTCTACAGATTGAATTCAGTTGTGTCTCATTATGATGGTTGAGGACTGAATAGCACATTGTAGTTCACATGTGCCATTCCTTCAATAACTCTGATTATTCCTGATTTGGTCCTAAAACTGAAAGAAAAGCATTTTTGGAGAGAAATATGTAAATGTGTGGAGTTATTGTGTCTGAGGTTACAGGTGATAATAGACAGAGACAGCTCCGTCTCCCACACAAATTATAATTACATACAATTATCAAAACAGTTCTTATCTGTCGCTGAGCATGTAGGCATGGATAGGGGAGGCAGGGGGGCTGCTGAAATCACTGATGGCTCTACTTGTTTCAATGTGAATAAAAACAATGGAGAATACAACCAGCAGTTCACACTGTTATTCCAAGTTTTTATAAAGAACTCTTTTGTTCCCTGAAAGTTCTGCTTGATTTCCTGTATTGTCTTCAGATTTGGATAAAGGGGATCAGGCCTGGAATGTCTTCACAGATTTGTGGATCCTGTATGGAACACAGAAAGAATCGATTAGGAGAGTGGACTTCAAGCCCCCCCCCCACCCCCACCCCCCCACCCCACACACACACAAACAAACACACTCACACATACCTCTCTCGTATTCTAACACACACCACAGCAACACACAGACAACACACTCTGTAAGACACTCATGAATTTCTAGCTATAAATTGGAATAGAACTTGTCAAGAAGTATGCACCATGCATACTGTATGCATCTAAATGTGTGTGTGTGTGTGTGTGTGTGTGTGTGTGTGTGTGTGTGTGTGTGTGTGTGTGTGTGTGTGTGTGTGTGTGTGTGTGTGTGTGTGTGTGTGTGTGTGTGTGTGTGTGTGTGTGTGTGTGTGTGTGTGTGTGTGTCTGTGTGTGTGTGTGTGTGCAGGGCAGCCAGCCATATGTACCTGAATTTCAAATCTAATCAAATTTTATTTGTCACATACACATGGTTAGCAGATGTTAATGTGAGTGTAGCGAAATGCTTGTGCTTCTAGTTCCGACAATGCAGTAATAACCAACAAGTAATCTAACCTAACAATTTCACAACAACTACCTTATACACACAAGTGTAAAGGAATGAGGAATATGTACATAAAAATATATGAATGAATGATGGCACAGAACGGCATAGGCAGGATGCAGTAGATGGTATAGAGTACAGAATATACATATGAGATGAGTAATGTAGGGTATGTAAACATTATATGAAGTGGCATTGTTTAAAGTGGCCAGTGATACATTTTTTCATCAATTTTTACATTGTTAAAGTGGCTGGAGTTGAGTCAGTATGTTGGCAGCAGCCACTCAATGTTAGTGGTGGCTGTTTAACAGTCTGATGGCCTTGAGATATAAGCTGTTTTTCAGTCTCTCGGTCCCTGCTTTGATGCACCTGTACTGACCTCGCCTTCTGGATGATAGCGGGGTGAACAGGCAGTGGCTCGGGTGGTTGTTGTCCTTGATGATCTTTATGGGCTTCCTGTGACATCGGGTGGTCTAGGTGTCCTGGAGGGCAGGTAGTTCGCACCCGGTGATGCGTTGTGCAGACCTCACTACCCTCTGGAGAGCCTTACGGTTGTGGACGGAGCAGTTGCCGTACCAGGCGGTGATACAGCCCGACAGGATGCTCTCGATTGTGCATCTGTAAAAGTTTGTGAGTGCTTTTGGTGACAAGCCGAATTTCTTCAGTCTCCTGAGGTTGAAGAGGTGCTGCTGCGCCTTCTTCACCACGCTGCCTGTGTGGGTGGACCAATTCAGTTTGTCCGTGAGGTGTACGCCGAGGAACTTAAACTTACTACCCTCTCCACTACTGCCCTGTCGATGTGGATAGGGGGGTGCTCCCTCTACTGTTTCCTGTAGTTCACAATCATCTCCTTTGTTTTGTTGACATTGAGTGTGGGGTTATTTTCCTGACACCACACTCCGAGGGCCTTCACCTGGGCCCTCACCTCCTCCCTGTAGGCTGTCTCGTTGTTGTTGGTAATCAAGCCTACCACTGTAGTGTCGTCTGCAAACTTGATGATTGAGTTGGAGGGGTGCATGGCCACGCAGTCATGGGTGAACAGGGAGTACAGGAGAGGGCTCAGAACGCACCCTTGTTGGGCCCCAGTGTTGAGGATCAGCGGAGTGGAGATGTTGTTACCTACCCTCACCACCTGGAGGCGGCCCGTCAGGAAGTCCAGTACCCAGTTGCACAGGGCGGGGTCGAGACCCAGGGTCTCGAGCTTGATGACGAGTTTGGAGGGTACTATGGTGTTAAATGCTGAGCTGTAGTCGATGAACAGCATTCTCACATAGGTATTCCTCTTGTCCAGATGGGTTAGGGCAGTGTGCAGTGTGGTTGCGATTGCGTCGTCTGTGGACCTATTGGGGCGGTAAGCAAATTGGAGTGGATCTAGGGTGTCAGGTAGGGTGGAGGTGATATGGTCCTTGACTAGTCTCTCAAAGCGCTTCATGATAATGGAAGTGAGTGCTACGGGGCGGTAGTCGTTTAGCTCAGTTACCTTAGCTTTCTTGGGAACAGAAACAATGGTGGCCCTCTTGAAGCATGTGGGGACAGCAGACTGGGATAAGGATTGATTGAATATGTCCGTAAACACACCAGCCAGCTGGTCTGCGCATGCTCTGAGGATGCAGCTGGGGATGCCGTCTGGGCCTGCAGCCTTGCGAGGGTTAACACGTTTAAATGTTTTACTCAAGTCAGCTGCCGTGAAGGAGAGTCCGCATGTTTTGGTAGCTGGCCGTGTCAGTGGCACTGTATTGTCCTCAAAGTGAGCAAAGAATTTGTTTAGTCTGTCTGGGAGCAAGACATCCTGGTCCGCGACAGGGCTGGTTTTCTTTTTGTAATCCGTGATTGACTGTAGACCCTGCCACATACTTCTTGTGTCTGAGCCGTTGAATTGCGACTCTACTTTGTCTCTATACTGACGCTTAGCTTGTTCGATTGCCTTGCGGAGGGAATAGCTACACTATTTGTATTCGGGCATGTTTCTGGTCACCTTGCCCTGATTAAAAGCAGTGGTTCGCGCTAATTTGTGTGCTGTTATGCGTGTGTGAGATAGCTGGCCCTCACATTGATGAGACAGAGATAGTGATATCGTAATAAATATTGTAGTTGTATTAAAAACACTTGCAGACATCCCAGCAGTCCCACTCACACACAGAACATCATCCTCCATTTAAACAAACTGAAACGCTTCAGGCAGCAGGCCACAGGTGTGTGCAAGTGCAATCAGCTAATTAACAAAGCCTGAACGCAGTCAGCTCACACAATTAAAGGGGCATGTCACTCATTCTAATGTTCAAACCAACAGGTAAAGGTTGAGCTCATGAATAAAGATCAATTAACTGGAAGGATGTGATAATTCATTGACAGTTTAGGATCCTATATAAATAAATACACAATAAATCCATGCACACAAAGCTACCCCTTCACGGTGTGTGCATGTAGGTATGCTAGGTGTGTCTGTGTGTTAGTGTGTCTGCCTTTTGCAGGAGCATCAGCTCCTGAAAAGCAGATGAGAGAGGGAGAGAAAGAAAGAGTGAAACAGAGAGAGAGAGCGCAGGGGGATAAATGTAGGGTCGGGATTTAAATGAGCAGAGAGTTGGTGGGGAGCAGGAAGAGCCAGAGGTATAGACGCATAGACGGTGGTGAGTGGGAGGGCGGTGTGTGGGTGGCACAAAATCAAGTACATTTCTCCCAGCACTTACCAATATAACACCGCACAGCACAGCACATCACAGTTAGACAGACCCACAAATGCACAACCCAAACAACATAACAAGACAGGGTGACACAACAAGCATGAAATATGATGGAAGAGAGTGTTTGGAGGTCCTTTCACTTGCATCCGCAAGATCTGATATCTGCACAATGAACACTGTTAATGCTGTTGTTGAAGTGGCAGCATGTATGTCAGTCAGAGAGATTGTGTGTGTGTGTGTGTGTGTGTGTGTGTGTGTGTGTGTGTGTGTGTGTGTGTGTGTGTGTGTGTGTGTGTGTGTGTGTGTGTGTGTGTGTGTCTGCAGTACACTCTACAGACATTCTGAACCTTTCTGTAGTCTCTCCCTCTCTCCTTTCATTCCTCCTCTCACTCTCTCCTGTCTCCCATCTCCCTCGTTCTCCCTTTCTCAGATTTGGTGCGTGGGTTGAGGCAGCTAACTCTCTTAGAATAGCACTGCAGCTCTGTCTGTGTGTAAGAGAGAGAGAGAGATGGAGAGAGAAAAAAATAGGTATAGTCCAATCTACACCTATTAGCCAATTCTGAAACTTCTACCTCCATCATCACTGGTTGTCCATGATACCATAATATCTTCCATTTCATCCTGTATCCTCTATCTATCTACATTGTTCTATCTCCATCACCACATTACTCATCATTTCAACTAACAACATCTATTCTCATGAAAAGGCATCCCAACCTGCATTTTCCAGCAGGATATTCTAATCCAAAAGACTTGTCACGACTAAAGACGCAAAATAGAGTGAAATATCATGCAGTTATAATTCCTGTAATGTATCACCAGTATGCTAACACACCTACAAGTAAAAATGACATATGCTGTAACATCAGAAGTTAGATATCTCTATAGTTATATCTCTATAGTTACCACTATATGCTGTAAATTAGTCGCTATAGTTATATCTGTATAGATACCACTATATGCTGTAACATTGTAAGTTAGATATCTCTATAGTTACCACTATATACTGTAACATCAGAAGTTAGACGTCTCTATGGTTATATCTCTATAGTTACCACTATATGATGTAACATCGTAAGTAAGATAGAGCTTCAAATTCCTTGGTGTCCACATCAACAAAAACAAACAACAACACCAAGACAGTCGTGAAGAGGGCACGACAAAGCCTATTCCCCCTCAGGAAACTAAAAAGATTTGGTATGGGTCCTGAGATCCTCAAAAGGTTCTACAGCTGCAACATCAAGAGCATCCTGACTGGTTGCATCACTGCCTGGTACGGCAATTGCTCGGCCTCCGACCGCAAGGCACTACAGAGGGTAGTGCGTACGGCCCAGTACATCACTGGGGCAAAGCTGCCTGCCATCCATGACCTCTACACCAGGCGGTGTCAGAGGAAGGCCCTAAAAATTGTCAAAGACCCCAGCCACAGACTGTTCTCTCTACTACCGCGTGGCAAGCGGTCCCGGAGTGCCAAGTCTAGGACAAAAAGGCTTCTCAACAGTTTTTACCCCCAAGCCATAAGACTCCTGAACAGGTAACCAAATGGTTACCTGGACTATTTGTATTGTGTGCCACCCCCCCCCCCAACCCCTCTTTTACGCTGCTGCTACTCTCTGTTTATCATATATGCATAGTCACTATAACTATACATTCATGTACATACTACCTCAATTGGCCCGACCAACCAGTGCTCCCGCACATTGGCTAACCGGGCTATCTGCATTATGTCCCACCACCCGCCAACCCCTCTTTTACGCTTCTGCTACTCTCTGTTCATCATATATGCATAGTCACTTTAACCATACCTACATGTACATACTACCTCAATAAGCCTGACTAACAGGTGTCTGTATATAGCCTTGCTAATCTTTTTTCAAATGTCTTTTTACTGTTGTTTTAATTCTTTACTTACACACACACACACACACACACACACACACACACACACACACACACACACACACACACACACACACACAAACACACACACACACATCTTTTTTTCTCTAGCACCATTGGTTAGAGCCTGTAAGTAAACATTTCACTGTACCTGTTGTATTTGGCGCACGTGACAAATAAACTTTGATTTGATCTCTATAGTTATAACTATAGTTACCACTACATGCTGTAACATCATAAGGTAGATATCTCTATAGTTATATCTCTATAGTTACCACTATATGCTGTAACATCTTAAGTTAGATATCTCTATAGTTACCACTATATACTGGAACATCGTAAGTTAGATATCTCTATAGTTAAATCTCTATAGTTACCACTATATACTGTAAGTAAGACTCTATAGCTTTATCTCTATAGTTACCACTACTGTAACATCGTAAGTTAAATATCTCAATAGTTACATCTCTACAGTTACCACTACATGCTGGAACATCGTAAGTTAGATATCTCTATAGTTGTATCTCTATATTTACCACTATATACTGGAAGTAAGACTCTGTAGCTATATCTCTATAGTTACCACTATATGCAGTAACATAGTAAGTTAGATATCTCTATAGTTAAATCTCTATAGTTACCACTATATGCAGTAACATAGTAAGTTAGATATCTCTATAGTTATATCTCTATAGTTACCACTATATACTGTAACATCGTAAGTTAAATATCTCAATAGTTACATCTCTACAGTTACCACTACATGCTGGAACATCGTAAGTTAGATATCTCTATAGTTGTATCTCTATATTTACCACTATATACTGTAAGTAAGACTCTATAGCTATATCTCTATAGTTACCACTATATACTGTAAGTTAGTCTCTATTGTTATATCTGTACAGTTACTACTATATGCTGTAACATCAGAAGTTAGATATCTCTATAGTTATATCTTTATAGTTTCCACTATATACTGTAACATCAGAAGTTAGATATCTCTATAGTTATATCTCTATAGTTACCACTATATACTGTAACATCAGAAGTTAGATATCTCTATAGTTATATCTCTTTAGTTACCACTATATGCTGTAACATCGTAAGTTAGATGTCTCTATGATTATATCTCTATAGTTACCACTATTTACTGTAAGTTAGTCTCTATAGTTACCACTATATACTGTAACATCCTAAGTTATATATCTCTATAGTTACCACTATATATTATTTCGTAGGTTAGTCTCTATAGTTATATCTCTATAGTTACCACTATATATTATATCGTAAGTTAGTCTCTATAGTTACAACTATATACTGTAACATCAGAAGTTAGATATCTATGTGGTTATATCTCTATAGTTACCACTATATATTATATCGTAAGTTAGTCTCTATAGTTACAACTATATACTGTAACATCAGAAGTTAGATATCTATGTGGTTATATCTCTATAGTTACCACTATATACTGTAACATCAGAAGTTAGATGTCTCTATTGTTATATCTCTATAGTTACCACTATATACTGTAACATCCTAAGTTAGATGTCTCTATAGTTATATCTGTATAGTTACCACTATATACTGTAACATCGGAAGTTAGATGTCTCTATTGTTATATCTCTATAGTTACCACTATATACTGTAACATCAGAAGTTAGATATCTCTATAGTTATATCTCTATAGTTACCACTATATACTGTAACATCAGAAGTTAGATGTCTCTATTGTTATATCTCTATAGTTACCACTATATACTGTAACATCCTAAGTTAGATGTCTCTATAGTTATATCTGTATAGTTACCACTATATACTGTAACATCGTAAGTTAGATATCTCTATAGTTATATCTGTATAGTTACCACTATATACTGTAAGTTAGTCTTTATAGTTATATCTCTATAGTTACCACTATATACTGTTACATCAGAAGTTAGATATCTCTACAGAGACCACTATATGCTTTAACATCGTTAGACGTCTCTATAGTTTCTCTCTATAGTTACCACTATATACTGTAACATCGTAAGTTAGATATCTCTATAGTTATATCTCTATAGTTACCACTATATACTGTAACATCTAAAGTTAGTCTCTATAGTTATATCTCTATAGTTACTACAATATACTGGAACATCGTAAGTTAGATATCTCTATAGTTATATCTCTATAGTTACCACTAAATACTGTAAGTTAGTCTCTATAGTTATATCTCTATAGTTACTACAATATACTGTAACATCAGAAGTTAGATGTCTCTATAGTTATATCTCTATAGGTACCACTAGACACTGTAAGTTAGTCTCTATTGTTATATCTGTATAGTTAATACTATACAATCAGTGGCCAGTTTACGAAAATAGTTTGCCACTACAGATTGAGTCACATGGTAGTGGTGTGCTATATAAAGCAAGCATCGAGGCATTCAGTTACTGTTTGATTGAACATTAGAATGGGCAAAATGAGCGACTTAAGCATGGTATTATTGTCAGTGCCAGGCGTGTGGTTTCGAGTGTCTCAGAAACAGCCGGCCTCCTGGGCTTTTCACACACGACAGTCTAGGGTTTACCGAGAATGTTGCGACAAACAAAAAGCATCCAGTAAGTGGCAATCCTGTGGGCGAAAACAGCTTGTTGATGAGAGGTCGAAGGAGAATGGCAAGAATCGTGCAACAGGCAGGCCACAAACAGGCAAATAACGACGCAGTACAACAGTGGTATGCAGAATGGCATCTTGGAATGCACAACTCGTTGGTCCTTGTCACGGATGGGCTATTGCAGCAGACGACCACACTGGGTTCCACTCCTATCAGCTTAAAACAAGAAGAAGAAGAAGCGGCTCCACTGGGCAAGTGATCAACAGCACTGGACAATTTAGGAGTGAGAAAACTTTGGCTGGTCCATCGAATCCCAGTTCCTGTTGCGTCATGCTGATGGCAGAGTCAGGATTTGGCGTAAGCAGCATGAGTCCATGGCCCCATCCTGCATGGACAGGCTGGTAGCGGTGGTGTAATGGCGTGGGAAATGTTTTCCTGGCACACGTTAGGTCCCTTGACACCAATTGAGCAATGTTTCCATGCCCCAAATAATTCAGGCTGTTCTGGAGGCAAAGGAGGTCCGACACAGTACTAGATGGGTGTACCTTAAACTGGCCACTGAGTTTATACTGTAAGATTGTAAGTTAGATCCCTCTCTATAGATGTCTCTCTATAGTTATGTCTCTTCCTGACTAGAAGCATTGCAGTTGCATGAGGAGTGGGGGCAGAGGCAAGGCTGTCTCACATACATTGTTGCATGCTAAAGGACGGGAGGAAAGGAGGGAGGGAGGGAGTGAGAGAATACATGGGAACAAAAAGTGAAGGACAAAACACTCAGTGCTGTGCAGATCAGAATGATGTATCCATGAGTTCCATGTCCACTGAAGGAAGGACATCATGACATGACACTAATCTTATTCAGAACAAACACACAGGACTAATCCTGCATGCCATTGTATCACAGCAACAGCATCTTGCTTATTGATTTATGATACTATAGTGTGAAGAAGATGTAATAAAACTTGTCCATCATGACTCATTGGTTTCAGATTGGTTTGATCCAATCTGGGTGTGGAGGGAAATATCTCCACACCCAGATTGGAGAGCAACATGTTAAATGCTCACATTTGAACAACATTCCTTTCATATTCCATATTGAGAAAGAATAGAGTCTAATATGCACACTGCACAAAAAAATGGCTTTAGTTCTGATAAAAGGCCAGCAGAGAAGAAGTAGCCTAGTGCAAACAGACGTAAATTTGAAATGCCCATAGTGAGTTTTACTGCGCAATGAACCTGCCGCTGCTTGTGTACCCATATCTGGCTGTAACCGGTCTGTGTATGAATGGACTTCGGCACATCTATATATTTTACAGGTTAACAACTTGTAGCTCAGCCACTGCACGCATACATTATTTCATGTAGGTTACGGAGGTATGACTTGCATGTATCATTAAGCGTGCGTGGGTGTATAAGAACCCGAGTGTGTATACACTGACTGGCTGCGTGTGTGTAGTCTAATCACATATGAAGTGTCAATGTATAAAAACTGTGTCAATGTGTATCAGCTGCGTCTTACAAGCGTGTTTATGTGATAAATTGATTTCTGTGGCGCAGCTTTCAAATCAATATGTTTTGTTGCTGTATCCTATATTTATCCATATTGATAACAAATCACTTTGTGCCAATGTGGAACCCGAGGTAACGAGAAACACGAAGACAATTTAAACTATTACTGAGCATTTGTTTCATGACGTTCCTGTATAATTTTTTTTAAATATATTGCCATGTCTTACCTGCGCGTTCTGCCGTATAACAGCCGGGGAGACCGTGCGCACTGGATTGCTGCGATAAATTCGCTCTGGTTAGGCAATAACGACTGTCTTATAAACTGTTGAAGGAAGACTACTGTGACAAATCCTCCTCATTTTGTAGTCGATAAACTGCTGCCCAATGTTGTGTGCCAGCATATCCGTCGACAATATAACATATCTGCACTATTTATTTTTACTCGCCTGAGCTAAACTCTTTTAGTTGAATCTATCGATGGAATAAACTATTATTAGAATAGCCTACAAGCTGTGCAATGGCAAGTTTATGGAAATATTGTCTAACTTTTCCTGCTGAAATACATTTTGTAACTAAACGATGTGCATAAATTCCATGTGTTGCACATATAATTGTCTGGTAAAAAATCCGTAGAAGAAAACGCAAATCTAGCTCTCCTACGAAACTCACTCTAGCGAGCAAGTGCAGCACAATAGGCATATCACACCGTCAAAAAGAAGGTCGCCAGATTTTTTTTTTCCTGAATTAAACTACACATTTTTCCTCTGCAAATTTACGTTCCATTTATTCCAAGCTGATTTAAGAGTTCCGTCAGAAATTCCGACCGACCCCAATCATACCTCGCCTATGGGTTTGTGCGACTGGTCTCACTAAGGTCCGTAAAGCTCAAGTGCGCTCCCATTGGTCGCTCGAACTGGTGTTGATGAGAGTTCTGTCCAGGGCTTTCGGATGCTGAATTCCAACCCATCCATCATGGTCTGTAATTGGCTTAAGGAAGTGATTATGGTTCCAATAGGATTGGTTCCAATACCAGAAAGACTGTATACAGAAGACATGAGCTATCATTCTCAATGATGCACTGCAACTGCTATGCAAAGCCAGATTATGGACCATTATGGACGGCAAACGTGCCAGGGGCCACGACTTCCAAGGGGCCCCCAAGATAGCATATGAACACGTCATAAGCAATGGCAAAGTGTGTAGAATTTTAGGAAATCACCTTTAAAACTGCAAAGTTTACTCTCAGCATAAACCAAAATGTGTAGAATAGCAGGAAATTAGCTTTAAAACTGCAACATTTTCTCTCAGCCTCATGACAAAACCCCCTGGAGGTAGGTGCCCGGGGCCCAAAATGAGGTAGTCCAGCCTTGCTGCTCTACAGTGTCACAGGTGTTAGAAGAAAAAAATGAAGATGAAAATTGACAGCCATCAGTTGTCATGATGCTGCTGGTCATCAGATGATAAATGCACAAAAATACATCAAAATGGGGGCCTTTGATATTTTTCTGCCTTGATACATTCTCTCACTATCTTTTTTGTGTATGTCGGTATTAAAAGAGAGAGAGCGAGAGAGAGAGGGGTGCACCAACGGTTGCCACAGCAACTGTGTGATTATGTTGGTGGCAATTATGAAAGGGATGAAAACGGGGTGGGGGAAGAGGACAGGCGCAATCCAAAGCCAGAACACTGATGCGTGAGTGAGTGAATCTGTCAACCATGACGGATAGGCCTAAAATTTCTAAATGTGATAAGACGCTGATGTCTTCAAAGAAGTGAGAGAAGTTTGAATCCCTAATTCCATGTAGTGTGCATAACACATAAAGGTATTTTTTTTGTATGTGTTTCATTAGATTTCATAGAATAATGACTATGTTCATTTATTTTTCACAAAGCACATCATACTCCCAGATTACAATACTAGCTCTTGTAGCCTCTCAGCCAACAGTAAAGCATGGGGCTTATTCATGGTGTTAAACCCCGCAGATAATAAGAGAAAACAATAATAGCCCTGTATGACATATGTATGTTCTATACCTCTATGAACAGCCTGAAATGTTTCCCCAAATGAATAAGCCCATGCTGTGCAAATCCCAGAAAGAGAGAACAGTATTAGGTTATGGGTAAAAAGGGCTGGCAGAAGCCAGCAAAGGGGAGAGAATACAAACATTGTCCCCAACCACTGATACAGCAGGGTCAGATATTGGGCTTGTTTGAGTGGTAAGGCGAAAGCAACCGACTGTAGATGAAGGTTGAGGAGTGAGGTTGGGGGAGGTGCATCTGCGACAGCCAAAAGTCAGACACTGATGTGGTTTTCCTACAGCAAGGCTCAGTGTAACATGGCAGTGTTGCCATTGCGTAGAAAAGTTGTTCTTTATAATGTCGAAATAAACACGTCTCCAGCCCCCATATCACACACTCACTAACTGAAAATATACAGTGGCAAGAAAAAGCATGTGAACTTTTTGGAATTACCTGGATTTCTGCATAAATTAGTCATAACATTTGATCTGATCTTCATCTTAGTCATAATAGACAAAACACAGCATGCTTAAAATAATAACACACAAATTATTGTATTTTTCTTGTCTATATTGAATACATAATTTAAACATTCACAGTGTAGGTTAGAAAAGGTATGTGGAGTTAGGAATCAACTAACCTGGAGTCCAATCAATGAGACAAGATTGGAGATGTTGGTTAGAGCTGCACTGCCCTATAAAAAAACAACTCACAAAATGGGAGTTTGCTATTCACAAGACGCATTGCCTGATGTGAACCATGCCTCAAACAAAAGAGATCTCAGAATTGTTGACTTGCATAAAGCTGGAAAGGGTTACAAAAGTATCTCTAAAAGCCTTGATGTTCATCAGTCCATGGTAAGACAAATTGTCTATAAATGTAGAAAGTTCAGCACTGTTGCTACTCACCTTGGGAGTGGTCATCCTGCAAAGATAACTGCAAGAGCACAGTGCAGAATGCTCAATGAGGTTAAGAAGAATCCTAGAGTCTCAGCTAAAGACTTACAGAAATCTCTGGAACATGCTAACATCTCTGTTGACGAGTCTACGATACGTAGAACACTAAACAATAATGGTGTTCATGGGAGGACACCATGGAAGAATCCGCTGCTGTCCAAAAATAAACATTGCTGCACGTCTGAAGCTCGCAAAAGAGCATCTGGATGTTCCACAGCGCTACTGGCAAAATATTCTGTGGGGAGATGAAACTACAGTTGAGTTGTTTGGAAGGAACACACAACACTATGTGTGGAGAAGACAAGGCACAGCACACCAACATCAAAACCTCATCCCAACTGTAAAGTATGGTGGAGGGAGCATCATGGTTTGGGGCTGCTTTGCTGCCTCAGGGCCTGGACAACTTGCTATCATGGACGAAAAAATTATTTCCCAAGTTTATCAAGACATTTTGCAGGAGAATGTAAGCCTATCTGTCTGCCAATTGAAGCTCAACAGAAGTTGGGTGATGCAACAGGACAACGACCCAAAACACGGAAGTAAATCAACAACAGAATGGCTTCAACAGAAGAAAATACACCTTCTGGAGTGGTCCTGACCTCAACCCGATTTAAAATACTGTGGCATGACCTCGAGAGCGGATCACACCAAACATATTGCTAAAATGAAACAGTTTTGTAAAGATGAACGGTCCAAAATTCTTCCTGACCATTGTGCAGGTCTGATCCACAACAACAGAAAACATTTGGTTGAGTTTATTACTGCAGAGGGTCAACCAGCTATTAAATGCAAGGGTTCACATTCTTTTTCCACCCTACACTGTGAATGTTTACACGGTGTGTTCAATAAAGACATAAAAACGTATAATTGTGTGTTATTAGTTTAAGGAGATTGTGTTTGTTTATTGTTGTGACCTAGATGATCAGATCAAATTTTATGACCAATTTATGCAGAAATCCAGGTAATTCCAAAGGCTTCACATACTTTTTCTTGCCACTATGTGCACATTTTACGATCAATTGGCAAAGGAGAGCCTCAAATATCACATTCATTTGTACATATCCACTGTATACATGAATTGCGGCAAAGTTGGTTCCTGTTTCAGTCATGTCTTTGGTCACATTGGTGTGGGTCATATAAAAAACTAATGATTGGTTGACAATAGAGCCTCCCACAATGCAGGTGATGGCTGCAGGATGAAGTTGGTGAAGAGCACCTGCAGAAACTTACTGTCGACTGCAGTCAAACCTTCATGACCTTTGTTCACATGATTTATGTAAAGTTGGGCACGTTCAAGTGGATCACTTTTGTCAAATCGTGACCATCGTTGGTCACTACCATTTAAAGTATGTTGCATTATAGTTATAAAAATTGTCCGCCTTTCACCTACATGTCAACTGCACGAACCTTACAAAAATCATGTGATCAAACGTCATGCAGTTTCTGAAGAAGTCGCCGCAGTTGCTTCTCATCACCTGCACCATGCAGCCATCACCCCACACCATGCAGCCATCACCTGTATAGTGGGAGGCACTATTTGTCAACCAATCATTAGGGTGTTTTTGAATGACCCACGCGAACGTGACCAGACATTACCAACTTGCCACGATTCTAAAGCTCCAGGGGTTACAACTGAAAGTGATATGAGACTTTCTAATCATTTAAATGTACACACATTATGTTTTCAGTTTGTGAGTGTGTGATAAACTTTTACATTTATTCTTTAGAACTTTTGCAAAAAGCAGCTATGTTGGCACTGCCATGTTGATCTGAGCCTTGCTGTTTGAAAACCACTAGTGTCTGACTTTCGGCTGTTGCAGATGCACCTCCACAGACTTCACCCAAGGACTTTCGTCTAGTCGGCTTTGTTAGGCTTACCGCCCGAACACACCCATTTCCTAGGCAGTGGCTGTCAATAAGACTTTTCTGGACCTCTCTTCTCCTCGCTTGTTTTTGCAGACATTGTTTCAGCTTTGATCTAACTTTATTTAAATGAGCACCAGTCGCAACAGTAGCCTGTCCTTTATTTGTAAAGCCAAGACTGTGTGTGAAGTAGAGAATTTCACACGAGCAAAAGCTTCGGGACATTTAGCTGTTGGGAAGATGGGGCCAGAAAAGTTGGATCCGCAGCCACTCCGTATTTTCTATCCCCATAACCGTCAAGGTGGTAGGGTACTATGATAGACGGTTGAATAAACCTTTCCACTGGAGGGGGACTAGAAGGTGAAAAACCTTTCTAAACAGGGGGGTTTCCTAGCATCACCTCCAGCCCAACACCCAGGTGTCTTGAGGGCAATTACCAGGATCAGGCAGATATTTCCACCCACATGGGTAGCTGGTTGCTCTGCATGCTGCTCACTGCAGCCACGCCAGAGGAAGGAGCCCTTCATTACGTACATCAACTGACAGCCTGCTTGCTGGGGGCACATTCCACTAGACTAAACAGGTGTGTATGGAATTCATGACACAATGGGTGGAGCTCAACAGTGTAGTGGCTCCCTCCAACTTGTTTCCCCTGTTGCTTTTCACCCATCCCGTGTTCTCAGACCTTTACAGATGAAGAGGAAATGAATCCTGTTTTTACTATGAAATATGCCCCAGATAGCCTCCAATGTAGGTTGTCTCTCTAAAAATCTGATTTCTCCCTTCCCTGTCATTATACTACTGTACCACAGAGAGCAATGCTATTCACACCATACAACATGTTCAATATCTTACCAACACTGAAGAACTAAATGATACATTTTTCCAAATTTTCCTAATTTATTAATTTAAATAACTTAAAATGGACACAAAAATACCCACCCGTTAAGTTTCGCACAATGACTGTTTCCCAGGCACCTTCTCCCACCAAAGTAAAAGACAACTGTTGATTGTTTCCCTGGGAAATGTAGGAGCCAACATGCATTTAGAACAGAGGGAGAAAACATGCCCAGGAAACCCAGCCAGAGGAGACGATCAACTGGGGAGTTCCTTTCTATCAAATCTGTTGAGGCTTCCCTATTGACCATTACATAGTTTTTTTCCAATTCTGGCCCATTTGGGAAAAGGATAGGAGCTGGATAGTGCATACGACTGGAGCAGGTATTTGATCCATACAAATCAAATGAAAAACATTTTACAATAAAAGGTTCACAAGTACACTATTGGCAAATTAGTACTAAAGACCAGATGTGCCGCAATGATCATATAAATAAATATCCATAATTATATATGGGATATAATTAATAATCAATGATATGCACAATCCTGCAACCTAACCTAATCCTGTATGGACAATAACCTACTTCATACACGCACCAAGACATCTGAATATAGACATGTCACTTTAAAACCACTCTGGCAAATACTGGACACTGAATAAACAATGACAATTTTGTAAAAATGCAAAAACAGAATAGTCATACATGGGGATAAACATTTACAAAAAAATAGGGGTGAAATCATTTTTAAAAGTAATAATCAGACCAAATGTTGCTCCCTTCGTGTCCATCTCATTTCGACCACTACTAGACAAACATTTTCTAGGAAAACTTCTCATTGTTGCTTCCTCATTTGACTACCCAATGAATGACCATCTCATCATGTTGCGTTTCACTCTATAAATCAAAAACATTGCATAATCTTCTAATAAGTCCTCTACCCTGACTCCCTTCCGACAACCTGATCTCGTATAAGGTAACTCAACTCAAATATGACAAAACATCTCACCAGTTTCCCAACATGAGCTAGCTGGGCAGTACACAGTACCATTTCAGCAACAGAAGCCATGTCAAGAAGGGGGTGGGGTGAAGAAAGAGGAATTTTCTGTTTCTGCAAAATATCTAAGACAGTTTGTTTAGTGAACAGAAAGAAGCCTAATTTCAGATAGGGGAGATGAGTCAGACTGAAGCTCAAACAGTCTAGCTACTGTATGACACACAATCACTAGTGCTGTGTATGAAACACAATAAAACCTCTCAGATCATGACAGCGAGGAACCATGGAGAGAACTAACACACACAGCGGTGAACCCATTTGAATTCAGTCACTTTTCACAACATCCCTTTTGTTTTAAACAAAACTTTCCATACATGTTTTCCCATGTGCCATGTTCCCTAAATGCCAAAAACATTCAGGAGATAAAGGTGCTCAAAGTTGCCCCATTTTGCATACCCCACCCTACCAAGAAATGACTAAACAAATAGTCTGACAACCCTGTTTGCAAGCTTTTAAAATATATCAAATCTCAACCGTTTCTCTTTTCCAGTAATGTAGACATGGATGTCTCATTGTGTGGTGGGGTCTGCAAAAGGGGGCAAATTTGAGCACCTTTATCTTTTGGCATTCAGGTCCAAAAACTCATTTTTCGAAGCACTTCTACAACAGACAAATATGTACGGAAGGTTTCATTCACATCAAAAAGGGGTGCTGTCAAAAAGTAATTGAATGCAAATGGATTTATCCACAGGGGATTGGGAGAATATATGGCAATAAGGAATGAACAGGGATATCAGATGCAATGAGTACAAAAGGGACAGTACAGAGTCAGGGGTATAGAAAGAGTCTGGGAGAGGGGAACAATATTCAGTATATACACACACACACACACACACAGAGAAGACTCCAAGCAGCATTAGAGTCGTCTCAACGCTCGCTTTTTATCAGTTTTCTTCTTCCCTACAACATTACTATTGCTACTACTACTGCTGGAGGTAGTACTGCTTCCATTGGCTCCGTTACCCAGAGCAGCAGAGGGGGCAACCCCTGGCCCCATCGCCCTCTTGGTAGGGTCCCCTGCATGTTTTTTGGGCTGGGGGCCATCGGCGGGGTCCTGGGGCACCCCCGACGTCCCCCCGTGCCCCCCCATGGCATGGATCTCAGTCAGGAGGCGAGCACGGGACGCATACTCTGTATAGTCCTCCAGGAGCAGACGCCCCGCCTCCTCGTTGAGAGCCGACTCAGGGTTGGGATGGATCATAAGGCACTTGATAGTCTGACGGGAGAGAGAGAATGAACACCAGTGAGTCATCAGGGTATATTTCAAGGTTTTCCTTGAATCACTAAACAAAATGTTAAGAATATAAAATGCACCAGATACAATATTTTCTTTCACCCATTGCTATTTTGGATTATTAAGAAGCACCCATAGAGATGCTTAAATGTTTCTTACCAGTAATACATGTCTGAGTCCCAGCTCTGCCCTCCAGTCCCTCTTCAGGACGTTGACACAGATCTCTCCCTTGTGGCCCACATTAGGGTGGAAGATCTTGGTTAGGAAGTAGCCCTTCGGTGGTGCAGCAGGGAAGTCCTTCCCCAGGACCAGACGCATCCGGAAAACACCCCCGGCAAACGGGGTTCCTTCTATTGAAGAACAATAAATAAACCACGTCAAGCAGGGGTTGACATTACTGGTTGTCCAGGCCAGGTAAACTGAACAGTCGGTAAGGTGGAATCTGCCTTTTCTCCTGAAGACTAACGTTCATTCACGTCGACTCGAGTTCCATTTGTTCATGTGCAAAAACGACTCAACAAAAAAAAAAATCCTGCCAAGTGATCACAGTTCTCCCTACATTCTTTCACCTCCGTTACCATCTCACTCCATTCAGATCCGACCGCTCCATCTACACAAGCGCGTTGCGCACCCAAGCTCCCATTAAGACGATAGAAATTACTGCCTATAAAAATGCATCTAACAGACGGGATACACAAACAAAACTGTAGACAAGCTACATTCCTTGCCAAATCACGACAGCTTTATCACAAATTCGAAAAGGACTGGTTGATTAAAGTAGGGAAATGTGTTCCAACTACGAGCTGCAGATTTGGAAAAAATAAATGCATCCGGTCTATTTAGCGAACTGCTAGTCTGTCATTTAGAATAGGTTACAGATGGACATATGTAACAAAAACATTGTTTTGATGTGAAGGCAAATAGCCAACAATAAGCTAATTACACCCTGTTAAAACAGGAGTAGGCTAAATGTGCAGCGATATTGATGAGAAAGACGCACCTGTTTCGGTAGCAAATGTCAGTGCTCAAATGGCGGTAGGAGTCCATAATTTAACAAATTACCTTGCAACTTAAGTAGGCCTAAGTGTTTTCCAGTTCAGACAGTGAAGATTGGACAACTAAATAAAATGTTTAGGCCTTTGTGCCAACTGCCTCTAGTAGTGTGTTAGCTAGCCAGTGTATAATCTGAGCATAGTTGAGGTCTAACCTGAATTAGCCACGAAATCTAGAGTTTAAAAGCGACTTTTCTGGAAGCTGTGCTGCACCATTTCCCCTAAATTTTCCCCCATGTGGGCCAGCCCCTAGCAATTAGCTTCAGCAAATGAGCTTCAGCTCCTCACCATTTGAGTGACAGTCAACAAGATACACTCAGCAGAGCGATAGTATGCAATTTCCAAGTACCACTTTGGCTGCTGAGAGCTACTTTCAGAACTATTGTCTGACAGAACTATTGTCTGAAAAGTACACAAAAGTACAGGAGACTTAAATTTCATGCCTCTATGGAGTATTTTACATGTGTGATCATTACTTCATACTTTAACACACACTTTAACCCTTTTCATCAGAAGTCTGTCAGAGTAAAGGCGTCTGCATGCTTCCCAGCCGAAACAGTTCGGAAGAGTTTGTGCATATATTAAGACAATATTTTGCGCCGTTTTTATTAGTTTTGGACTTTATTAAGTTTCTTTCTTTTTTCGTGCGCACATTTTTTCTTGCGGCAAGCCAAAGTTGGTAGCCAGAGTCAGTAGCCGAAGTCTACACCCCTTTGTCAGTGATTGGCCAACTGTAGGGATTCTTCAGTGAAGTCGGTTGTCATTCAACGAGAGACGACTCGTTTTCATGAAAATGTTTCATTGCGAAATACTGCAAACATCCTCGTCAAAAACATCAAAACTATTGACAGATTTCTTGAGTTATCTTAGATTAACTCTGACTATGCTGAGGAAGTGTATACTGGCTATTGCGTTTAAAAATGGACAAACAATACTATTTCTGCTTTTCACTTGTTTTTCCAAGCGAAGGTCTTTTAAGGGAGTATGCAAGCACACTCGTTTGGTTCGCCTAGCCGACTTCGGCTAACCGCCAGCCGAACTGAAGCATGCTGACGCCTTAAGGGTACTTCTTTACAGAATTAGCATGAAACATATGAAAAAAGGGTTTTGAATAGTGTCATTAGTGTGCTGACTCATTCAAACAATGTTCAAATTTTTTACATTTGTACATGTAACAGACCATTTTTGTTTTTTGGGCAAGTGACTATGACCTTTGCCTGTACTTGCTCGATGGACAAGCACCCTCGATAGCTTAATGTCAACCCCAGCATGTTCTACATTACAGCTTGCCTAGGCACCCAAAAACATTTCCCATGACAGAGGTATGCGTTACCTGGTCCCTCAATGGCTGTATGGAGTTCTGTGATGTCTTCTTCGCTGGGGTAGATCTTGATGCCCTCAGGGGGATCTGCAGCTAGTGCAGACACCTCTTTGTACACCAGACGCAGAACCTGGGGCGGCAAGTTCTCTACATTGGAGTTCTAGAAATGGGGCACACACATACATTACTATTCTGTCCCACTACCAACAGAAAGGTGCAAATATGGTAAATACTATAGGATATGGAACCCACACATCCCATGATCACAAACACAATAACAGGAAAATCTCAAATTTCAGTAAAGCTGTCACCAAAATGGTTGCTCAGAATCAATGTAGCTATCTACTGTCTGATAAGCCTTAGGCCTGCAGCCGATTAAACTCAACTCCACGATTTATGATGGAGATGAGCTGCGATTAGTGTGAACAGACTGGAGCTCCTTAGTCAAAAAATCTATTTAAATAAAAAAACTAATGATTTCAACACCCATAGAATAGCCCACAATTACACACGTCTGTGTAATTGCGGGCTATTCTTTGGATGCTATAATCAGAAGTTTTTGATAAAAACGGAATTGTATGGGACTAAGAAACTCCAGTTTGCCCACACTAGTCGCTGCACAACTCCATCGTAAATCGTGGAGTTGAGTCGTCTACAGTACAGGCCAGGTGGTGATTCACGTTAATATCATCATGAGAGTGCAGTGGATAAGCTGTGTGTCACAACTGACAACTGCCATTTCAGCCAATGTCTGGCAGTTTAATTCATTGATAAATGTACAAACCGGTCAAAGTTAAGATATTGTATTAGCATTTTCTAGCCATACAAAACGGACATCAAGTTAGCCATTCTGTCTTTGTCAAATAAAGCTAGGTTGTAGTTAGCTAGCGAATTAACAGTTAGCCGAAAGCTAGCTAATGGTAGCATTGCTGGCTAAAATGACTGACTAGTTCACATCATTGTCAAGTCAAATAGCTAATGTACCATTACATCGCCAAATCGTGTAACATATTGATGTAGTTCTTATTACAGCTCATCAATTTAGCTAAAAGAGAGGAAATAAGATACCTAGCTAGCAAGCTAACATTAGGTAGCTAGCCAGCCAAATCATCATCATTAGGTAGCTAGCTAACTTGCATAGGTAGCTACATACGCCAACTTTGGGGTGTGCTAACGTTATGATAGTTAATTTGCTGATAATTGTGTAGAAGTTAGTTAGTGATTGATCTTTATGTTGGACAGTTTTCCATTTAAATTGTGTTCGGGAGAAGTGTCAACACTGAACTAGCCTGCAAAATAAAATCGTAGCTAACGTTATCAGCTAACGCCAGTTAGTTAACTATAGCAAGCAAACAACCAACTAACGTTAGTTACCCAACTTAACTAGCTAGCTAAATTAGGTCTCGGCTAAGTAACGTTACTGTAGTTAGCTAGTTAAAGTTAGCTAAACAGCTGGCAAACATTTTGACTTGCTTTGTTAGCTAGCTAAATAACTAATAATTGTATCCATTTATTTAAGTGTTTGTAGACAATTTTAACTTACCATGTCTTCCGAAGAATATTAGTATTCAGGTGACTGGGGCTAGCTAACTCTGTGATCCTCGTCTAAATAGCAACGGTAGCTAACAACTAATAAATGCTTGCAGCTTATGCTTGATCGATGAGAAAGTGGTCCACGACACCTCAAATAAATGAATAAATGCAGTTATCGCCGACTATTTAGATCTCGAATGGCCAAGTAAGCGATCAAGTGATGCTAACGCGTTAACGTTAGCCAGCTGCAGCTTGCTAGCTGAAATTCTTCTCAACAGTTCAGACACACTGATAGCACGTAAACCCCAGTTCGTTATTCTGCTAAAAACAGCCTGCTTTTTGGGGTATACAGTGAAGGGAAGCGAGCTACTGGAAGAAAGTGTTTCTAGCCAAAGTTATGTGGTGGCCAAGTGCTAGAGTAGCTAGCCAGCTACTATTTTCGTTGACACGGAACACAACTACGTCTCCCAAATGAAATTGTGTTGTCTTGACCAATCGGGATTTTAGCCATACAACACGTGTACAAACAACGTAACCAACAAGACCAATCACATATCGTAGGTGCTCTGTCGTCATCATACTTGGCATTTCCACCAGCCATCCAAAGTCGAGAATGTCAAAAATGCTTCCAAGCCATAGGTGTGTTTGAAAAACTCATAACCACCCAGAGGGTAGGCCTTCATATTGACAGACAGCCGCACACAATATAAACTTTTTTCTGAACTTCAATATAACCTAACCCCAGTGAACCTAACTCTACCATACAGTATACCTATAGACGGCAGTGTCGGAGGAAGGCTTAACAAATTATCAAAGACTGTTCTCTCTGCTGCCGCAAGTGGTACCAATCAAATAAATGTACCAGGTCTGGAACCAACAGGACCCTGAACAGCTTCTACGCCCAAACCAAAGAAGTCTCTGAGTGGTGCAGCGGTCTAAGGCACTGCGGCTCAGTACTAGAGGTGTCACTACAGAGCCTGGTTCGTTTCCAAGCTGTATCACAACTGGCCATGATTGTGAGTCCCATAGGGTGTGGCACAATTGGCCCAGTGTTGTCTGGGTTAGGATTTGGGAGGCTAGGCCCTCATTGTAAATAAGAATTTGTTCTTAACTGACTTGCCTAGTTAAAATAAATAAGACTTCTAAACAATATTGAGAAATGACTACCTGCAGTGACTCTATGCACACTCACATATACTAATGTAACGGATGTGAAATGGCTAGCTAGTTAGCGGGTACGCGCTAGTGTAACAGTATAACTTTAAACCGTCCCCTCGCCCCGACACGGGCGCGAACCAGGGACCCTCTGCACACATCAACAACAGTCAACCACGAAGCCTCGTTACCCATCGCTCTACAAAAGCCGCGGCCCTTGCAGAGCAAGGGGCAACCCTACTTAAGTCTCAGAGCAAGTGACGTAACTGATTGAAATGCTACTAGCGCGTACCCGCTAACTAGCTAGCCATTTTACATCCGTTACACTCACCCCCCTTTCAACCTCCTTTTTCCGCAGCAACCAGTGATCCGGGTCAACAGCATCAATGTAACAGTATAACTTTAAACCGTCCCCTCGCCCCGACACGGGCGCGAACCAGGGACCCTCTGCACACATCAACAACAGTCAACCACGAAGCCTCGTTACCCATCGCTCTACAAAAGCCGCGGCCCTTGCAGAGCAAGGGGCAACCCTACTTAAGTCTCAGAGCAAGTGACGTAACTGATTGAAATGCTACTAGCGCGTACCCGCTAACTAGCTAGCCATTTCACATCCGTTACACTCACCCCCCTTTCAACCTCCTTTTTCCGCAGCAACCAGTGATCCGGGTCAACAGCATCAATGTAACAGTATAACTTTAAACCGTCCCCTCGCCCTGACACGGGCGCGAACCAGGGACCCTCTGCACACATCAACAACGGTTGCCCACGAAGCATCGTTACCCATCGCTCCACAAAGGCCACGGCCCTTGCAGAGCAAGGGGCAACCCTACTTAAGTCTCAGAGCAGGTGACGTAACTGATTGAAATGCTACTAGCGCGTACCCGCTAACTAGCTAGCCATTTCACATCCGTTACACTAGTAAGCGTTTCAATCAGTTACGTCACTTGCTCTGAAACCTAGAAGTAGTGTTGCCCCTTGCTCTGCAAGAGCCGTGGCCTTTGTGGAGCGATGGGTAACGATGCTTCGTGGGCGACCGTCGTTGATGTGTGCAGAGGGTCCCTGGTTCGCGCCCGTGTCGGGGCGAGGGGACGGTTTAAAGTTATACTGTTACATTGATGCTGTTGACCCGGATCACTGGTTGCTGCGGAAAAGGAGGAGGTTGAAAGGGGGTGAGTGTAACGGATGTGAAATGGCTAGCTAGTTAGCGGGTACGCGCTAGTAAGCGTTTCAATCAGTTACGTCACTTGCTCTGAAACCTAGAAGTAGTGTTGCCCCTTGCTCTGCAAGGGCCGCGGCTTTCGTGGAGCGATGGGTAACGATGCTTCGTGGGTGTCAGTTGTTGTTGTGTGCAGAGGGTCCCTGGTTCGCGCCCGTGTCGGGGCGAGGGGACGTACTAAAGTTATACTGTTACACTAACACACTCATGCATACTGACGCCACACACCTTCACACTCACCTCATACGCTACTGTCTATTATCTATCCTGTTGCCTATTCTCTTTACCACCATCTATATGTACAGTACATAGCTACCTCAATTATGTTGTACCCCTTCACACTCCCTCGTTATTCACTGCATATTTATTCCTTGTGTTACTATTTCGATTTTATTTGTATTTATTTTATTTGACCTTTAACAATAGGGGGTGCTGTTTGCACTTTGTAATAATTTCGTTCCAAAATTAAACTGCCTCGTACTCAATTCATGCTCGTACAATATGCATATTATTATTACTATTGGATAGAAAACCCTCTCTAGTTTCTAAAACCGTTTGAATTATATCTGTGAGTAAAACAGAACTCGAGTTGGAGCAATTTTCCTATGAGGAAGTGAGAAATCTGAAATCTGCAGGCTGTTCTGAGGTCGGTTTATTAATTTGCATGTCTTCTATTGGTTGAGATGCACTGCATACGCCTTCCCCTGGATGTCAGCAAATAGTGAGAATTGGAATGGAGTTGCTAGGCAGATCTGAGGCCTTATAAATGGGCTGGCAACGTGGGGTCCTCTCTTTCTTTCATTCGCCATGACGCAAGACAGACCTCAGGATGGCGTTCTAGAAAGCTCCCGTTATAGCCCTTAGATATATCCGGCTCTGATTTTATTCGATATAGGTGTTAAAGACATCCTAATGTTGTTATTTTAAACCGAGTTATATCAGTTTATATCAGTATATTGCGATTTTCGGGTATTTATTTGTGCTGCGTTCTAGTGAGTTGGGCACGTCTGGCCCACATGGCTAATGTTTACTGCTAATTCCAAAGTTGAAGGCGACAATCTACAACCAAGCAACGATTCTTTTGGAAAAAGGACAACTTGCCCAAGATTCTGATGGGAGCTCATCAAAAAGTAAGAACTATTTATGATGTTAATTCGTTGTTCTGTTGAAAAATGTAAAACTCATATTCCGCCATTAATTTCGGTGCGGTCTCACTTTAACGCACGCTGTATGTCGTAGTAACGTTAATTTTAAAAATCTAACACAGCGATTGCATTAAGAACTAATGTATCTTTCATTTGCTGTCCAACCTGTATTTTTTTAGTCAAGTTTAAATTTAGTTACTGATTAGATTAGGTGCCTCTCCCAAGATTTCTCCCGACATATTGTTGGCAGCTTGGCTACTATTCTCATTGTATAACCACGATTTGTGCCGCTAAATATGCACATTTTCGAACAAACTCTAAATGTATTGTGTAATATGATGTTATAGGACTGTCATCTGAAGAAGTTTGAGAAGGTTAGTGAAAAAATTAATATCTTTTGCTGGTTTATTCGTTATCGCTATTGTTGGCTTGAATCAATGCTGTTGTGTGGTTGGCTATTGTAGTAAGCTAATATAATGCTATATTGTGTTTTCGCTGTAAAACACTTAAAAAATCTGAAATATTGTCTGGATTCACAAGATCTTTGTCTTTCATTTGCTGTACGCTGTGTATTTTTCATAAATGTTTTATGATGAGTATTTAGGTCATTCACGTTGGTCTCTAGTTATTCTAGTTGCTTTGGTGAGAGTTGTGATGGTGGCTGCAATGGTAAACTATGATTTATACCTGAAATATGCACATTTTTCTAACAAAACATATGCTATACAATAAATATGTTATCAGACTGTCATCTGATGAAGTTGTTTCTTGGTTAGTGGCTATTTATATCTTTATTTGGTCGAAATTGTGATAGCTACCTATGCAGGAAAAAAATGGTGGAGAAAAAAAAGTTGTGTCTTTTGCTATCGTGGTTAGCTAATAGATTTACATATTGTGTCTTCCCTGTAAAACATTTTAAAAATCAGAAATGATGGCTGGATTCACAAGATGTGTATCTTTCATCTGGTGTCTTGGACTTGTGATTTAATGATATTTAGATGCTAGTATTTACTTGTGACGCTATGCTAGGCTATGCTAGTCAGCTTTTTTACTGATGGGGGTGCTCCCGGATCCGGGATTGTGAACAAGTAGAAGTTTAACTATGCATTGTTGTGAAAGGGACCAGTATGTAAGCATATCACTGTGAGTCTACACCTGTTTTCTACGAAGCATGTGACAAATACAATTTGATTTGATTTAATTTTAATTGAATACAACTAGTCGAGGTACCAGTCTTTTTAGCTAACATTCAACTCCTTGCCACTCCTGTCATTTGCTTTGGCAAGGAGTGGAATGTAATAGCTGAGCAGAGATACAGAGATGGCAACCAGGCTAGAATGCAACAAATCAGAAAGAATTTAGAACGTTCGATGCTATCAGAAGCATGAACTATTTGTCAAAATGTTAGATATGCTTGGGAATTGCTACAATAGCAACTTTGTGTAACAATGTGGTCTTCATTCTAATGTTCACACATAACGCCATCCATTCCAAGACATTACAACAAATGTAGCTATTTCTCAAACCTGTCCACATAATTTTTTAGGATCTTCCACAAATCACCATTTCACTCTTCATGAATTTTGGTGAGCAGCACAATAAAACCTGGGTACGTAACCCCTTGTTGCATGAGGTAAAACATTTATTTGCCCATTGTTAAGGTACCAAACCATCAAGCACTGGCATCCAACATTATAATAAGGGGTTAAATATCTGTACCTGTAAGACTCTTATCACATGTATTACTTGCATGGAGGAAACTTTTACAGCTCACAGCAAATCTAATGTAAGTGTTGCTTCCGTACAAACAAAAAACAGAAAACATCACAGCCTGCCAACCCCAGTCTACTGACATCTGTGTGACTGAGGGGACATAAACTCAGATTGAATTTGAAAGCCCCTGGCCCTGACCAACCATCCTGAGAACTATGGTCACAAAGGCCAGAGTGGGAAAGTGCCTACCATGTGCCAGACAGAAAATTGCCTGTTATTTAAAAGTAAATTAATGTAGATGAGTGATTATTAATGCCATCCTCAAGATACAGTGATAAACCTGAGATTTGAAAAGGTACATTCCAAGTAACATTACATTTAAATTATTCCTAGTATCCATCATTTTGGAAGGGAAGTTTTTGGCCTTTAACCCCCACTGAGACTTTTTTCTGCAGTATTTCTATTGACCACTAGAGTGCGCCTCATCACTACATTGTCTGCGTGTTTTTATTTTTGGATTCTGGTTCTGGATGTTTTCTTCGAATTATTTGTAGGAAAACAGTGCACAGAGATTTTCCCTTGTGGCCCTCGCTGCAATCAGAAAATGTTTTTCGATTAATGACATGTTTGCTTGTGTCATATTTTGTCAAATGTAATTTTTATGGCTGTTAATTGCGATGTTGTAAAAATACAATAAAATACAATAAGGTAATTCAATAATTTTTATTTACATTAAACAGCTAAACAGTTTATACTAAGGCACTAATTTGTAACGCTGTTGGACAGGATGTTTGTGGCTTTTCCCATAGAGGTAGATAGAGGACTCTAGTGCACAAATGTCTATTTTAGAATGGGCAGCGCCATTGAGCACTTTCACCATTTTGAAGTAGTGACTGGGTGGGACTTCCTATGGGTTAAGAAAGGATCACATAACCAGGTCACCAGGAGGGATCAGCCAATGCATTATACTTGTAAACAAACATTCCATAACTGCAGGTGGCAGTAAATTGGCAAGCTTTATACCTGTTCAAACAACGACTCCAGGTGGCAGTATGCACCAAGAGGCCAGGGTTCCGGTCAAGAAGAATGATTTTGACTGCTCCCACAGTTTTGCTTCTGTACCACAGTTTAATCTTAAGGACCGGACCCTTTTTTTCAATTTTCACCTAAAATGACATACCCAAATCTAACTGCCTGTAGCTCAGGATTTGAAGCAAGGATATGCATATTCTTGATACCATTTGAAAGGAAACACTTTGAAGTTTGTGGAAATGTGAAATTAATGTAGGACAACATAACGCATTTGATCTGGTAAAAGATAATACAAAGAAATATAACATGTGTTTTTTAGTACTGTAATGAAACAGGCAGGGAGCAAGTCTCGAACCCTCGGCCTTCTAGCCCGAAGTCCGGCGCGCTATCAACTGTGCCGCAAAAGCATGCTCAAGCGGCAGAGTCGATTTCCGCGCTTATAAACCCAGGGTCGTTACAGTACCATCATCTTTGAAATCCATCACTCACAGCCGAAGATATTAACATTTTATATTCATCAAATGTCTGCTGTTTTTGGATGATGTGATTGACGTCATCCCTGCTTGCGCTCCTTGTGCGGTTGCATCCCAGATATAGACCGTCCATGAAATTAATCAATGTATGCGAAAGTGAGTAGATTACCTTGAAAACAACGGGCGGACATATTGGATGTAGTCTTCAGTTCTTATTATATCTCAGTGGTATGCACACATTCAGTTTGTTTACCAAATCCTAGAAAATTGATTACTTCAAAATAGAGATGCCCTCAATTGCGCTTCCCCTGCTCTCACAAACGCCATAATAGTACATATACAATGATGCGATGTCTATCTAAGTCTATGGGCTTTTGCAGGCGCGCCATCTTTGCTGGCACCACGCATAGTTCCTGGCTTTCAGCGCGCACTAATCACTGATTGGATAGCCTGATGCGCGTTGCAGAGAAATTCAGGGAGGACAAAAACTACGCTCGCTCCAATTTACGGGGCGTGACAGTTGAACAACAACAATCAAGCTTCCGGTTGTTCCCCATTCTTACTAGAGAGTTCACTAGCATGTTCTTGTGAGCGTAAAATCAACAAGTTTATGTATAATAGATTTACGTGTACGCTAGGTACATTTTATTATTTTGTTTGTCGTGGAATAAGAGTACCGAAAGAGCTATTACTGACTTTGATACACCGCTTTATTTGACCATTACACTGCGGACAACTTCCAATACGGTAAAGACTGATCTAGTTAAGTTAGCTAATAATTGAATGAAATTAAGCATTCTATTGGACTTCGAATGCACGTGTTTTTTTCTGGAGTATTACAGAGGAGATGGCTATTGTTTTGTTCACTTTTCACTTTTGTTGAAAGTTCATATATTCAACAATGTATTTGACAGCTGCAGTCAACATGCTTATGTTTTGTTTATTTTGTCTATCAACAGGGTTATTATGAGCGAAGGAGAGGTTTTCCATGAGAAGCAGCGACTGGAGTTGTGCGCCATTCATGCTCTAAACAACGTTCTGCAAGAACAAGTGTTCACCAAGGAGACGGCAGATGACATCTGCAAGCGGTGAGTCACTTAGGTCAGGCGATGTGTGTGTGTAATGTCATCTTTAGGGGGTGGTGTTTTGGCTAAACAGGGTTCTTTGTGTCAATGATAACACACAGACTCTTCAATATGCAATCTCTGTATGTAAATCATCAAGTACTGCTATAAGCCTGTGATCCAAAGAGCACCCACCACACACTTTCTCCATGAGTTCCAAGAGCATGTGAATCTGTTTTTACCATGTTCCCCTCTTTCCCCTTCCTCCCCAGGCTAGCTCCACAATGTGTGGTGAACCCTCACCGCTCGATGCTGGGCACAGGCAACTATGATGTCAACGTCATCATGGCTGCCCTACAGAGCAGAGAGTTGGCTGCAGTATGGTGGGACAAACGCAGGTCAGACTTCAATACCTCAGGGCCAGACAGATTTGGAAGAGATGATTGGCAATGAAATACACCTGTGTAATAAATTCAAATCCAACCAAGTACTGCTACAGGTCACGAAGAGCTAAAGTTTTATTGACCAAAGAAAATATACTGATAAGGAAACTTTGCCACAGATTCTGTCTACTAATACTGTTCATCACTGTTCCTCCCCTCACCACCACTGTGGCTCTGTTGATTTTAAACCAACATCTCCTTCCCTTTTCCTATTTCTCCCTCAGAACAGTACAGAGTCTCTGTGTTGACAAGGTCCAGGGGTTCATCCTGAACGTTCCGTCACGTGTCTCTCTCGGAATTGTGTCCCTCCCCGTCAAGCGGCGGCACTGGCTTGCAGTGCGCCAGGTTAATGGACACTACTACAACCTCGACTCCAAACTAAAGAGTCCTGTCTGCATCGGGAACGAAGCAGGTCTCCGGTGAGTGAAGGGAGGGACGACGACTATGCAGACATGTATTGTACAACTCCTGATCAAAGACACAGTATCTCCAACTTTACAGCTGATAGTGATAAATGCAAAAATATTCAAATGCTAAACTTGTCATGCTAATTGTTTGCAAACAGAAATGTCCCTCTGTAATTTTTATTTACGTAGAGTTACCCTGTCAGGAACTCTTGAACGCAGCCCACAATTTGACTGTGGTAGACTACTAGTCAGTTCAATCTCATCCTGTTAGAGGAGTGGTCACATGGGGCTTACCACAGTGTCTGTTTGTTACAGTGTGTACTTTGCACTCTTGTAAATCAGTCTCTCTCACTCTCCCATTCGTTCTCTCTCCTTCACAACACTCCTCTTCTCTCTTTCTCAGTACATTTCTCAGTGAAGTTCTGTCTCCGGATGTGGCAGAGATGCTCCTGGTTGTGAGGAGGGACGTGGAGGAGTACGGAACCTGGCTGAACTCTGATGACCTCAGGAAGTGATTCCTCTGGCCTGGGCATTCCTTCATTCATTCAGCATGGGACTCAACTCCTGCTCTACTCTGGAAAAACAAATAACATTTTAGAAAACAAGAGGCGCTTAACAAAAAGTATATATTTCAGGAAATGCATTACCGGTTGCTGAGGAGTGTGGCCACTCTGTGTGTGTAAAAGTTCAAAAGATCATTTAAGATGACGAGGGATTTCTGTCCCAAATGGTGTGTTTGTAACAGTTTACTGGCTGTTTGGATTTCTACACTACAGCTGCATCTATATATTTTTCCTTCTCTCTCTTCCTTCTTCCGCGGCTATGCACTGCACTGTCGAGGTAGATCAGTTAGAACTGGTTTGTCTTTGGTATTCTAACACTGAGGAGGTACAGAGGAGGAACTGTTGACAACTGACTGTGTGAAAATAATGCTTCTATGTTTGTGTTCTGTCTGCGTCTACATCTAACTATGCATATCCAAGTGAATGGGAGCACTGTCTTTCTGTTACACGCACTCAAACTACGCACACACACACTCAGAGGATATAAAGAAAATGTTATTGATATGTAACGAAGTGTCTCGTCTGAGGTTCAGCAGTTGCATTCAGTTGAGTGACTTAAACAAGGCCAAACTTTATTCATTGTTATTATTTTATTTATATTAGACTCTGGAGTGAAAAAGGATGCCATTCAAAAGGAGCATTGATTATACCATACAAACGCAATTCAAAGGTTAACAAGGTCAGTAGGCAAGGAGGGTGTTCAATGAAATCTGACATCACATATGTACATAACATCCTATAGAGACCCCAGAAACCCACTGCTATATAGTTATTATTGCTATTTACGGTAGGGCTACTGTAGCACCAGGAGTTTTATTGCATGGGATTTGTAGTTCTAACGGTCTCATGGTTGGGAGTTGTAGTTCTCCATTCAGCCTACAAAGAGGAGGTACTATAGCCCTCTCTTGAATTTTCTTTTTAAGAGCAAAGTTTCATGAGGGGATGGGCAACTCCAGTCCTTGGGGACTTGGCATCCATTCTGCACCTGACTCCAATAATCGCCTAATCATGATCTTCAGTTTAGAATGCAATTAGTTTAATCACCACTCTGGCCCCAAGGACTGGAGTTGCCCATCCCTGATTTATATAATGTCATCAACAGTGAAATGTATAGTATCAGAAGGTAATACAAGGGAGATACAGAATTTTCACCTATAAAAAGTAAATCAAATAAAAATTGCACGTTGAATACCAAGTGAGGAGACTGCATATTCATTCACTCAAAAATGTCTTGTTTCTACGTGTCAGTGTTTCTCTACAACAAGATATAGATATAAAAACGTGAAAATAAACTGGTGCTACATTTAAAAAATATAGAACTACAATGTCGTAACGTCAATACCATTCTGGCTCGCCGCGCAACTGTTGACACTGGACAGACAAGGGGGATTGTAAGGGGTGACTTTGACCAAGTGAACCTGGTTCAGACCTCTTCATAATCATGCTACTTACTGTATCTATCTGACATTAGTTTACTGTGAGGTTCTACAGCAGGCCATTCAACCTTGTTGGTACTGACGTTACGCACCTTTAATTTACATCTAAAGCTCAATTTTGGGGGATTAGTTATTTTTTCTTCATCTCAGTAAAGTGTTCATTCATAAGAAAACGAAAGAAAATTCTATACTTTTTTAAACATAAAAAAAACTAGCGTGAATACAGGTTCCTTGAATGGGTGGAGTTGGGGTGTGTTTGACTACCCCCGTAACCAGTCAGCATGCTGGGAGAGTACTGTACTTTCAGAAACAGCATTTTGATTCGATATGGGGGAGCCACCATTGAAGATCCACAGAGGAGGGTGTGCAGAGAGAAGGGAGACAAGAAAACAAGAAATCTCCATTATTCAAATTTGTTTCAAAATCATCTCGTGTATGAAGATGAGCACTCACGTGGTCACGTTATTCCCCTAACAACAGGCGTAGAGGAGGTAGAAGTTATCCACAACCACTGATCCAGGGTCTTTACCTCCAAATGGTTAAGGTTAGGAATGGGTGTCAGGTAATCTGATCCCAGATCAGAGGTGGATGGAGGCAACTTCTACCTCAAGCACCAGGGACTGTTGTAAAAGTTAGGACTGGGATGGTAATGCTAGAAAGGACAAAGGTAGGGTAATGGTTAGGGTTGGGTCTCAGGTTTGTGGTCAGAAAGCACTGTATTTACGTCCTTTCTAGCATGTCCAAAGTCAGAGAGGTGACAACCGACAGAGTTAGTTGTTAGGGGCAGAAAGTGAGCCTTCCCATTCAAGCGATAGTACACATACTTTAGGTTAGTTGATTTTAAAAAAATGCCAGTTTACAGCAGGTGCGTAGACAGAATTTAGTTGGTAGATGGGCCTGCAGAAATTTGGATGGGCCAACGCTACCCAGGCCCACCCATGACTACACTCATGGCCTACAGGGCCCTGTGAGGTTGGAGCCACACCACCACCACTACCATCACCACCACTACCATCACCACCACTAGCATCACCACCACTAGCATCACCCCCATCCCCACTACCATCCCCACCATCACCACTACCATCACCACCACTACCATCACCACCACTACCATCACCACCACCAGTTAGTTAGAACCAGAATGTCTATTATCGACTAACGACAAACGTACAAATAACACCTCAAGTGACGGTTTACACGCATAGTGATGACAAATGACACAGATTAGGAAGTCACGAATACAAAGGAACTCACAGAGGGGGGTGGGGACTGCCTGTCAGTCAGGGGTAGGCTCTCATAGCCAGGGTTGCCATTGGAGGAAACGTTTGGAGTCCTGTATAGAGACAGAAAGAGAGAGGAAACAAAAGGAAAAGGAGGAAGGCAGAAGAGGAGGAAGAGGAGCAGGAATGGAGAATGAGTGAGAGAGAGGGGAAAAAGGGATGAGACACATTGAGAAAAACGAAAAGAGGGAGGTGGACCAAAGGACGGAACCGAGGTGGGGTAAGAAGAGAAAGGGAGGAAGAGCGATTAGCGAAATGGTGATGTAGAAACGGACCTCCTTATAACTGGTGGCATTAGTGTTATTAGGGCACTACATCTATGTAGGCAGCTGGATAGCTGGTGGTTTCAGCATGGGGGACACAGATATTATACACACAGTCCACTCCTGATAAGTGCACTTTGGGAAATGCAAACTCATGTACAATGATGAAGTGCACATTTGTGTACAACGTGTACGTGCATTGCAACTTAAAACTTGAGACTTCACCAGTCCCAATTCAAAATACATTCATCTTTAATTGCTCTGGATATCCACATGCTCCACTTTAGTGCGTGCTTTCCAGACAGCCCCAAACCAGAGCATTTATCAGGAGTCCACTGCATTCTTATTGTTTATTGGGTACCTGGAATCTGAGTTCCTTTACTCTGGGCAGTTTGGTCATGATACTGTTACTATTAGATCTAGGCTAGGGCCACTGACGATCAGTGTTTACAGCACCTGAATACACCAACTGCACTTGGCATTTAGTTATGTTCTACATGCTAAGGCATAAGGTAGGAAAGTACACTTCTTAGGGCATTAACTGAACTTGCAAAGTATAGAAAGAGAGTGAAAGAGAGGAAGAGACAGTGAGAGGGAGTGAAAGACCGAGAGAGAGTGATAAAGAAATAATAAAGGACAGAGACAGAGAGAAAGAGAGAGGTGAGAGTAAGTTGAGAGACTTGATAACATGAGACTTGAACACCACAGTGTGGATGGTGGGTGAGAGTGATGGAGTTTTACCTAGGTCAACCTGAGCCTCATATCTCCGCAGTATTAAGACATGTGTCTCAAATGACACCCTATTCCCCATATAGTGCACTACTTTCGGACACTTGGCCCAAAGTAGTGCACTATATGGTGAATAGGGTGTCATTTGAAACACACTCAAGATCTGTGAGTGATCGATCGGACCGGTCTATATCTGTCTTGGAAGGCGCAACAGACCGATAGACAGACACACAGAAAGACAGACTTCTGGAGTTGTGTCTGTTTCTCTGCCTACCCTGCAGTCCACAGTAGACCTGTCTGTGTGTCTGTTTCTCTGCCTACCCTGCAGTCCACAGTAGACCTGTCTGTGTGTCTGTTTCTCTGCCTACCCTGCAGTCCACAGCAGACCTGTCTGTGTGTCCGTCTACGTTGCGTGTGTTTGCTTCCCCTGACGAAGTGATCCGTATGTGTCTATATGGAGGCAGAGTGATTCTGACTACTCAATCACTGTACATGTATGGGTGGATGTGAGGTAGAACTATATCCAATCTGTTCCAAATGTCAAATGTTTGCCATGTGTGTTCATGTATGCTAACATTACAGGGTGTGATGAAGTAAATATGTGTGTCTTTCAAGCTGTGCATCTAAAACCTCTGTGTGTCTCTGTTTTGTGCCTATCCTTCACTTATGCTCGTTAACATAGCAGACTTAGTCAGTAGGTCTGTGTGTGTTCATGCACGCTCCACTACTCTATACTGGGCCTATATGAGTGTCCTGATCTTGTTGGCTTCAGTTGGGAGCTTCGAGTTGAAGTTACACCAAGGCACAGATCTAGGATCAGCTTACCCTTCCCCAAGTCTTCATCTTCAGCCACTATAGTAAAAAAACTGACCTTAGATCAGTGATTGGGGGCAACTTCATCTTATTCCCGGGGGGTCTCTCTGAGGCAACTCTGTCTGTCTGTCTGTCTGTGTGTCTGTGTGTCTGTGTTACTCACGGGAGGGGTGGCGCGCTAGAAAAGGGAGGAGTCCACCCGGCCCCCTGGTAATTATAGAAGGGGGGCAAGGCCCCTCGCTGAGACCCCGCGGCCGGCTGTCTACGTGCCTGATGGGAAGTGAAGGGGTCCTCGCTCTCGCTGTCCGAATCTTCATACTCCTCGGAATCACTGTCGCCCGTCGGAGAGAGGGGAGAGGAGAACTCATGAGAACAACAATTAGGGTTTTTAGTAACACTTTGTATGAACCTTTAAATCCTATGGAACATATACGGAACACACTCTTCATGTGTGGAAGACAGCCACAACATCTGTGTACTTTTACCCTACTGTACAAGAAAACAAAAAAAATGTTGTAAAATAGTAATATACAGTACTGTGTAAAAGTTTTAGGCAGCTGTGTAAAAATGCTGTAAAGTAAGAATGCTTTCAAAAATAGACATGTTAATAGATTGTATTTATCAATTAACTAAATGCAAAGTGAGCGAACAGAAGAAAAATCTAAATCAAATCCATATTTGGTGTGACCACCCTTTGCCTTCAAAACAGCATCAATTCTTGTAGGTACACTTGCACAAAGTCAGGGATTTTGTAGGCATATAGTCAGGTGTATGATTAAACTATTATACCAAACAGGTGCTAATGATCATCAATTAGTTTCTGCAAATGTTGGTGATTTGGTCAGAATGAATGGTCTCCTCAATGCTGAGAAGTACAGGCAGATACTTATCCATCATGCAATACCATCAGGGAGGCATCTGATTGGCCCCAAATTTAATCTGCAGCTTGACAACGACCTCAAACATACAGCGAAAGTCATTAAGAACTATCTTCAGCGTTAAGAAGAACAGGGAGTCCTAGAAGTGATGGTACGGCCCCCACAGAGCCCTGATCTCAACATCATCGAGTCTGGCTGGGATTATATGAAGAGAGAGAAGCACCTGAGGCTGCCTAAATCCACAGGAGAACTGTGGTTAGTTCTCCAAGATGTTTGGGCCAACCTACCTGCTGAGTTCCTTTAAACTGTGTGCAAGTGTACTTAGAAGAATTGATGCTGTTTTGAAGGCAAATGGTGGTCACACCAAATATGGATTTGATTTAGATTTTTCTTCTGTTCGCTCACTTTGCATTTAGTTAATTGATAAATATAATCTATTAACATGTCTATTTTTGAAAGCATTCTTACTTTACAGCATTTTTTCACACCTGCCTAAAACTTTTACACAGTACTGTATATATTTTTTTTTTATCTGTTAAGTTAATGGGTTTGTGATGGTGCATTCAGCAATGTACTTTGGAATACAGACCTCCTGTTAATTTTACATCGATATTCGCAAATAGAAAAAATTAATCCCCTTGTTGATCCCTTAATCTGTTTTTCCCTTCATGTTTCTGGCTGTGACACAGTTGGAAGCTGTTTACTACAGACAGACAGAAGCTCTGACAGACCTGGAGGTACAGTAGTGAATTACATATCCATCCAGTACGTCAACCCACACCTAGAGATGCACCTCAATCTAGTACAACCTTACCTGACTGCTGAGCATGTTCAGAGGAAATGTTCAACTATGATGTAGAAAACTTCAACATCAACATTATGACATCAATAACATATCTCCTTCTCTCTCACACACACACAGACAGACAGACACACACCTGGGGAAGCTTCTCCAGGCGCCGGGCAGGGAACAGAGGATGGCAGTGAAGGCCAGAGCCGAAAGGAAAGAGTAGAGGGAGAGGTAGAGCAATCCCTCCATCCCGTCATAGCACAGGCCTTTCAAAGAGTCAATATAATCCTAAGAAACAGAGACAGAAAGAGCAAAAAGACTTGAGAAAACAGCATGAACACACCAGAGGCCATTACACCCCATGTTAAACACTAGTCCTACCTTGTTGAGACCTCGACAGTTGAGTAGCGCCACTAGCTGGTGAAAGTTGCCCTCTGTGGCATTGAGAATCTGCTGAACCTCCCTGAGTGACTTCTACAACGACAATAGGTAAGGATAATATCACACTTAGTTTCATAAACATGTCACTGTGCTTTATATATTTGGCAGCCATTTTGTGTCATGGGTTGCACCCTGGCCCAGTGTGATGTACCTCTGCCTTGGGGACCTGTGGGAGAGCATTCCGGTCCAGGCTGGATAGGTGTGTGTGGATGCTGGAAAGGGCCCTCTGTGACTGGGTCAGCAGCTGCAGACAACAGGTCATTGAAAATATTGCTTAGCATCCTCATGCTAACACTGTATAATCTATAAACATCCTGATCAGTACCTATCAGAAAATACAAGTTTACTTACTGTCCTATATCAGTGCCACCAGGGTTGGAATTACAGAGCTGTCCAGAAATAATACTAACCCCCATATATTTACATTGGTCCAGCCCACTAATTTCAGGGCACTCAGAAGACTCCATGTGTTATTGAAACCCTGATCCCCTAACACCACTACGTGAGACACAGCATCTACAGAGAACAGTTACTACCTGCTGGAAAGGGCTGTTCATACGTCTGCTGCAGGTCAGGTAATAATCCAACACGTCTGGATAGGACAGAGGACAGCAGCAGACCATCAATCAACAATGAATACAGTGTGTCAGGGCATTTCAGCATCAAAATGAATGGCTGTATGAATGAAATGATCAGAGACTCTTTGTTAGTGTGCAGCGATGCACTACTGTACCTGAGCTGGTCCCAGAGTTGAAGTGGGTGGAATTGAGCACAAACGTGTTGGGATCTGTACAGAAGTCACTGACAGCCTGGAGATGCAGAGAGCGGTAGAGGGGGAAGAGAGGTAGAGAGGGATATAGAAAGAAAGAGAGGTAGAGAGATACAGGGTGAGAGAAATGGAGGGAGAGATCACAAGGGAAAAGTTAACAGAGACACATTGACTGAATGACACACTTCCCTCAGATATCTGACTGCAGCACTTGGCCCACTGCCAGATCTATTGATTTACTGAGTGAATCACATGCTGCAAAGATCTACTGTCCCTCTCATACTGTATAGACCTACTGTCTCTCTCCATGCTGTATAGAACTACTGTACCTCTCCATACTGTATAGACCTACTGTCTCTCTCCATACTGTATAGACCTACTGTCTCTCTCCATACTGTATAGAACTACTGTACCTCTCCATACTGTATAGAACTACTGTCGCTCTCCATACTGTATAGACCTACTGTCCCTCTCCATGCTGTATAGACCTACTGTCCCTCTCCATGCTGTATAGACCTACTGTACCTCTCCATGCTGTATAGACCTACTGTCTCTCTCCATGCTGTATAGACCTACTGTCCCTCTCCATGCTGTATAGACCTACTGTACCTCTCCATGCTGTATAGACCTACTGTCTCTCTCCATACTGTATAGACCTACTGTCTCTCTCCATACTGTATAGACCTACTGTCTCTCTCCATACTGTATAGACCTACTGTCTCTCTCCATACTGTATAGACCTACTGTCTCTCTCCATACTGTATAGACCTACTGTACCTCTCCATACTGTATAGACCTACTGTCTCTCTCCATACTGTATAGACCTACTGTACCTCTCCATGCTGTATAGACCTACTGTCTCTCTCCATACTGTATAGACCTACTGTCTCTCTCCATGCTGTATAGACCTACTGACTCTCTCCATACTGTATAGACCTACTGTACCTCTCCATGCTGTATAGACCTACTGTCTCTCTCCATACTGTATAGACCTACTGTCCCTCTCCATGCTGTATAGACCTACTGTCTCTCTCCATACTGTATAGACCTACTGTCCCTCTCCATACTGTATAGACCTACTGTCTCTCTCCATACTGTATAGACCTACTGTCCCTCTCCATGCTGTATAGACCTACTGTCCCTCTCCATACTGTATAGACCTACTGTACCTCTCCATACTGTATAGACCTACTGTCTCTCTCCATACTGTATAGACCTACTGTCTCTCTCCATACTGTATAGACCTACTGTACCTCTCCATACTGTATAGACCTACTGTCTCTCTCCATACTGTATAGACCTACTGTACCTCTCCATGCTGTATAGACCTACTGTCTCTCTCCATACTGTATAGACCTACTGTCTCTCTCCATGCTGTATAGACCTACTGTCTCTCTCCATACTGTATAGACCTACTGTACCTCTCCATGCTGTATAGACCTACTGTCTCTCTCCATACTGTATAGACCTACTGTCCCTCTCCATGCTGTATAGACCTACTGTCTCTCTCCATACTGTATAGACCTACTGTACCTCTCCATGCTGTATAGACCTACTGTCTCTCTCCATACTGTATAGACCTACTGTCTCTCTCCATACTGTATAGACCTACTGTCCCTCTCCATGCTGTATAGACCTACTGTCCCTCTCCATGCTGTATAGACCTACTGTCCCTCTCCATGCTGTATAGACCTACTGTCTCTCTCCATGCTGTATAGACCTACTGTACCTCTCCATGCTGTATAGACCTACTGTCTCTCTCCATACTGTATAGACCTACTGTCCCTCTCCATGCTGTGCAGACCTACTGTCCCTCTCCATGCTGTGCAGACCTACTGTCTCTCTCCATGCTGTATAGACCTACTGTCCCTCTCCATACTGTATAGACCTACTGTCTCTCTCCATACTGTATAGACCTACTGTCTCTCTCCATGCTGTATAGACCTACTGTACCTCTCCATACTGTATAGACCTACTGTTCCTCTCCATGCTGTATAGACCTACTGTCTCTCTCCATGCTGTATAGACCTACTGTCTCTCTCCATGCTGTATAGACCTACTGTACCTCTCCATGCTGTATAGACCTACTGTCTCTCTCCATACTGTATAGACCTACTGTCTCTCTCCATGCTGTATAGACCTACTGTACCTCTCCATGCTGTATAGACCTACTGTCTCTCTCCATGCTGTATAGACCTACTGTCCCTCTCCATACTGTATAGACCTACTGTCCCTCTCCATACTGTATAGACCTACTGTCTCTCTCCATGCGGTATAGACCTACTGTCTCTCTCCATACGGTATAGACCTACTGTCCCTCTCCATACGGTATAGACCTACTGTCCCTCTCCATACGGTATAGACCTACTGTCCCTCTCCATACTGTATAGACCTACTGTCCCTCTCCATACTGTATAGACCTACTGTCTCTCTCCATACGGTATAGACCTACTGTCCCTCTCCATACTGTATAGACCTACTGTCCCTCTCCATGCTGTATAGACCTACTGTCTCTCTCCATACTGTATAGACCTACTGCCCCTCTCATACTGCATAGACCTACTGTCTCTCTCCATACTGTATAGACCTACTGTCCCTCTCCATGCTGTATAGACCTACTGTCTCTCTCCATACTGTATAGACGTATTGTCCCTCTCCATGCTGTATAGACCTACTGTCCCTCTCCATGCTGTATAGACCTACTGTCCCTCTCCATGCTGTATAGACCTACTGTCCCTCTCCATGCTGTATAGACCTACTGTCCCTCTCCATGCTGTATAGACCTACTGTCCCTCTCCATACGGTATAGACCTACTGTCCCTCTCCATACTGTATAGACCTATTGTCTCTCTCCATACTGTATAGACCTACTGTCCCTCTCCATACTGTATAGACGTATTGTCCCTCTCCATGCTGTATAGACCTACTGTCCCTCTCCATGCTGTATAGACCTACTGTCCCTCTCCATGCTGTATAGTTCTACTGTCTCTCTCCATACTGTATAGACCTACTGTCTCTCTCCATACTGTATAGACCTACTGTCCCTCTCCATGCTGTATAGACGTATTGTCCCTCTCCATGCTGTATAGACGTATTGTCCCTCTCCATGCTGTATAGACGTATTGTCCCTCTCCATGCTGTATAGACCTACTGTCTCTCTCCATGCTGTATAGACCTACTGTCTCTCTCCATACTGTATAGACCTACTGTCCCTCTCCACACTGTATAGACCTACTGTCTCTCTCCATACTGTATAGACCTACTGTCCCTCTCCATACTGAATAGACCTACTGTCCCTCTCCATACTGTATAGACCTACTGTCTCTCTCCATGCTGTATAGACCTACTGTCTCTCTCCATGCTGTATAGACCTACTGTCTCTCTCCATGCTGTATAGACCTACTGTCTCTCTCCATGCTGTATAGACCTACTGTCTCTCTCCATACTGAATAGACCTACTGTCCCTCTCCATACTGTATAGACCTACTGTCTCTCTCCATACTGTATAGACGTATTGTCCCTCTCCATACTGTATAGACCTACTGTCCCTCTCCATACTGTATAGACCTACTGTCCCTCTCCATACTGTATAGACCTACTGTCCCTCTCCATACTGTATAGACCTACTGTCCCTCTCCATACTGTATAGACCTACTGTCCCTCTCCATACTGTATAGACCTACTGTCCCTCTCCATACTGTATAGACGTATTGTCCCTCTCCATGCTGTATAGACGTATTGTCCCTCTCCATGCTGTATAGACCTACTGTCTCTCTCCATGCTGTATAGACCTACTGTCTCTCTCCATGCTGTATAGACCTACTGTCTCTCTCCATGCTGTATAGACCTACTGTCTCTCTCCATACTGAATAGACCTACTGTCCCTCTCCATACTGTATAGACCTACTGTCTCTCTCCATACTGTATAGACGTATTGTCCCTCTCCATACTGTATAGACCTACTGTCCCTCTCCATACTGTATAGACCTACTGTCCCTCTCCATACTGTATAGACCTACTGTCCCTCTCCATACTGTATAGACCTACTGTCCCTCTCCATACTGTATAGACCTACTGTCCCTCTCCATACTGTATAGACCTACTGTCCCTCTCCATACTGTATAGACCTACTGTCCCTCTCCATACTGTATAGACCTACTGTCCCTCTCCATACTGTATAGACCTACTGTCCCTCTCCATGCTGTATAGACGTATTGTCCCTCTCCATGCTGTATAGACGTATTGTCCCTCTCCATGCTGTATAGACCTACTGTCTCTCTCCATACTGTATAGACCTACTGTCTCTCTCCATGCTGTATAGTCCTACTGCCCCTCTCCATGCTGTATAGACCTACTGCCTCTCTCCATACTGTATAGACCTACTGCCTCTCCATACTGTATAGACCTACTGTCTCTCTCCATGCTGTATAGACCTACTGTCCCTCTCCATACTGTATAGACCTACTGTCTCTCTCCATGCTGTATAGACCTACTGTACCTCTCCATGCTGTATAGACCTACTGTCCCTCTCCATACTGTATAGTCCTACTGCCCCTCTCCATACTGTATAGACCTACTGTCCCTCTCCATACTGTATAGACCTACTGTCCCTCTCCATACTGTATAGACCTACTGTCCCTCTCCATACTGTATAGACCTACTGTCCCTCTCCATACTGTATAGACCTACTGTCCCTCTCCATGCTGTATAGACCTACTGTCCCTCTCCATACGGTATAGACCTACTGTCTCTCTCCATACTGTATAGACGTATTGTCCCTCTCCATACTGTATAGACCTACTGTCTCTCTCCATACTGTATAGACCTACTGTCCCTCTCCATACTGTATAGACGTATTGTCCCTCTCCATACTGTATAGACCTACTGTCTCTCTCCATACTGTATAGACCTACTGTCTCTCTCCATACTGTATAGACCTACTGTCCCTCTCCATACTGTATAGACCTACTGTACCTCTCCATGCTGTATAGACCTACTGTCCATCTCCATGCTGTATAGACGTATTGTCCCTCTCCATGCTGTATAGACCTACTGTCTCTCTCCATACTGTATAGACCTACTGTCTCTCTCCATACTGTATAGACCTACTGTACCTCTCCATGCTGTATAGACCTACTGTCCCTCTCCATGCTGTATAGACGTATTGTCCCTCTCCATGCTGTATAGACCTACTGTCCCTCTCCATACTGTATAGACCTACTGTCTCTCTCCATACTGTATAGACCTACTGTACCTCTCCATACTGTATAGACCTACTGTACCTCTCCATACTGTATAGACCTACTGTCTCTCTCCATACTGTATAGACCTACTGTCCCTCTCCATACTGTATAGACCTACTGCCCCTCTCCATGTTGTATAGACCTACTGTCCCTCTCCATGCTGTATAGACCTACTGTCTCTCTCCATACTGTATAGACCTACTGTCTCTCTCCATACTGTATAGACCTACTGTCCCTCTCCATACTGTATAGACCTACTGTCCCTCTCCATGCTGTATAGACCTACTGTCTCTCTCCATACTGTATAGACCTACTGTCTCTCTCCATACTGTATAGACCTACTGTCCCTCTCCATACTGTATAGACCTACTGTCCCTCTCCATGCTGTATAGACCTACTGTCCCTCTCCATACTGTATAGACCTACTGCCCCTCTCCATGCTGTAAAGACCTACTGTCCCTCTCCATGCTGTATAGACCTACTGTCCCTCTCCATACTGTATAGACCTACTGTACCTCTCCATACTGTATAGACCTACTGTCCCTCTCCATGCTGTATAGACCTACTGTCCCTCTCCATACTGTATAGACCTACTGTACCTCTCCATGCTGTATAGACCTACTGTCCCTCTCCATACTGTATAGACCTACTGTACCTCTCCATGCTGTATAGACCTACTGTCCCTCTCCATGCTGTATAGACGTATTGTCCCTCTCCATGCTGTATAGACCTACTGTCCCTCTCCATACTGTATAGACCTACTGTCTCTCTCCATACTGTATAGACCTACTGTACCTCTCCATACTGTATAGACCTACTGTACCTCTCCATACTGTATAGACCTACTGTCTCTCTCCATACTGTATAGACCTACTGTCCCTCTCCATACTGTATAGACCTACTGCCCCTCTCCATGTTGTATAGACCTACTGTCCCTCTCCATGCTGTATAGACCTACTGTCTCTCTCCATACTGTATAGACCTACTGTCTCTCTCCATACTGTATAGACCTACTGTCCCTCTCCATACTGTATAGACCTACTGTCCCTCTCCATGCTGTATAGACCTACTGTCTCTCTCCATACTGTATAGACCTACTGTCTCTCTCCATACTGTATAGACCTACTGTCCCTCTCCATACTGTATAGACCTACTGTCCCTCTCCATGCTGTATAGACCTACTGTCCCTCTCCATGCTGTATAGACCTACTGCCCCTCTCCATGCTGTAAAGACCTACTGTCCCTCTCCATGCTGTATAGACCTACTGTCCCTCTCCATACTGTATAGACCTACTGTACCTCTCCATACTGTATAGACCTACTGTCCCTCTCCATGCTGTATAGACCTACTGTCCCTCTCCATACTGTATAGACCTACTGTACCTCTCCATGCTGTATAGACCTACTGTCCCTCTCCATACTGTATAGACCTACTGTACCTCTCCATGCTGTATAGACCTACTGTCCCTCTCCATGCTGTATAGACCTACTGTCTCTCTCCATGCTGTATAGACGTATTGTCCCTCTCCATGCTGTATAGACCTACTGTCTCTCTCCATACTGTATAGACCTACTGTCTCTCTCCATACTGTATAGACCTACTGTACCTCTCCATGCTGTATAGACCTACTGTCCCTCTCCATGCTGTATAGACCTACTGTCCCTCTCCATACTGTATAGACCTACTGTCTCTCTCCATACTGTATAGACCTACTGTCTCTCTCCATACTGTATAGACCTACTGTCTCTCTCCATACTGTATAGACCTACTGTCCCTCTCCATACTGTATAGACCTACTGTCCCTCTCCATGCTGTATAGACCTACTGTCCCTCTCCATACTGTATAGACCTACTGCCCCTCTCCATGCTGTAAAGACCTACTGTCCCTCTCCATGCTGTATAGACCTACTGTCCCTCTCCATACTGTATAGACCTACTGTACCTCTCCATACTGTATAGACCTACTGCCCCTCTCCATGCTGTATAGACCTACTGTCCCTCTCCATACTGTATAGACCTACTGTCCCTCTCCATACTGTATAGACCTACTGTCCCTCTCCATGCTGTATAGACCTACTGTCCCTCTCCATACTGTATAGACCTACTGTACCTCTCCATGCTGTATAGACCTACTGTCCCTCTCCATACTGTATAGACCTACTGTACCTCTCCATACTGTATAGACCTACTGTCCCTCTCCATGCTGTATAGACCTACTGTCTCTCTCCATACTGTATAGACCTACTGTCTCTCTCCATGCTGTATAGACCTACTGTACCTCTCCATACTGTATAGAACTACTGTACCTCTCCATACTGTATAGAACTACTGTACCTCTCCATACTGTATAGAACTACTGTACCTCTCCATACTGTATAGAACTACTGTACCTCTCCATACTGTATAGAACTACTGTACCTCTCCATACTGTATAGAACTACTGTACCTCTCCATACTGTATAGAACTACTGTACCTCTCCATACTGTATAGACCTACTGTCTCTCTCCATACTGTATAGACCTACTGTCCCTCTCCATACTGTATAGACCTACTGCCCCTCTCCATGTTGTATAGACCTACTGTCCCTCTCCATGCTGTATAGACCTACTGTCTCTCTCCATACTGTATAGACCTACTGTCTCTCTCCATACTGTATAGACCTACTGTCTCTCTCCATACTGTATAGACCTACTGTCCCTCTCCATACTGTATAGACCTACTGCCCCTCTCCATGCTGTATAGACCTACTGCCTCTCTCCATACTGTATAGACCTACTGCCTCTCCATACTGTATAGACCTACTGTCTCTCTCCATGCTGTATAGACCTACTGTCCCTCTCCATACTGTATAGACCTACTGTCTCTCTCCATGCTGTATAGACCTACTGTACCTCTCCATACTGTATAGACCTACTGTCCCTCTCCATACTGTATAGACCTACTGTCCCTCTCCATACTGTATAGACCTACTGTCCCTCTCCATACTGTATAGACCTACTGTCCCTCTCCATACTGTATAGACCTACTGTCCCTCTCCATACTGTATAGACCTACTGTCCCTCTCCATACTGTATAGACCTACTGTCCCTCTCCATACTGTATAGACCTACTGTCCCTCTCCATACTGTATAGACCTACTGTCCCTCTCCATACTGTATAGACCTACTGTCTCTCTCCATACTGTATAGACCTACTGTCCCTCTCCATACTGTATAGACGTATTGTCCCTCTCCATACTGTATAGACCTACTGTCTCTCTCCATACTGTATAGACCTACTGTCTCTCTCCATACTGTATAGACCTACTGTCCCTCTCCATACTGTATAGACCTACTGTCCCTCTCCATACTGTATAGACCTACTGTACCTCTCCATGCTGTATAGACCTACTGTCCCTCTCCATGCTGTATAGACGTATTGTCCCTCTCCATGCTGTATAGACCTACTGTCCCTCTCCATACTGTATAGACCTACTGTCTCTCTCCATACTGTATAGACCTACTGTACCTCTCCATACTGTATAGACCTACTGTACCTCTCCATACTGTATAGACCTACTGTCTCTCTCCATACTGTATAGACCTACTGTCCCTCTCCATACTGTATAGACCTACTGCCCCTCTCCATGTTGTATAGACCTACTGTCCCTCTCCATGCTGTATAGACCTACTGTCTCTCTCCATACTGTATAGACCTACTGTCTCTCTCCATACTGTATAGACCTACTGTCTCTCTCCATACTGTATAGACCTACTGTCCCTCTCCATACTGTATAGACCTACTGTCCCTCTCCATGCTGTATAGACCTACTGTCTCTCTCCATGCTGTATAGACCTACTGTCTCTCTCCATACTGTATAGACCTACTGTCTCTCTCCATACTGTATAGACCTACTGTCCCTCTCCATACTGTATAGACCTACTGTCCCTCTCCATGCTGTATAGACCTACTGTCCCTCTCCATACTGTATAGACCTACTGCCCCTCTCCATGCTGTATAGACCTACTGTCCCTCTCCATGCTGTATAGACCTACTGTCCCTCTCCATACTGTATAGACCTACTGTACCTCTCCATACTGTATAGACCTACTGTCCCTCTCCATGCTGTATAGACCTACTGTCCCTCTCCATACTGTATAGACCTACTGTACCTCTCCATGCTGTATAGACCTACTGTCCCTCTCCTTACTGTATAGACCTACTGTACCTCTCCATGCTGTATAGACCTACTGTCCCTCTCCATGCTGTATAGACCTATTGTCTCTCTCCATGCTGTATAGACCTACTGTACCTCTCCATACTGTATAGACCTACTGTCTCTCTCCATACTGTATAGACCTACTGTCTCTCTCCATACTGTATAGACCTACTGTACCTCTCCATACTGTATAGACCTACTGTACCTCTCCATACTGTATAGACCTACTGTCTCTCTCCATACTGTATAGACCTACTGTCTCTCTCCATACTGTATAGACCTACTGTCCCTCTCCATACTGTATAGACCTACTGCCCCTCTCCATGTTGTATAGACCTACTGTCCCTCTCCATGCTGTATAGACCTACTGTCTCTCTCCATACTGTATAGACCTACTGTCCCTCTCCATACTGTATAGACCTACTGTCCCTCTCCATGCTGTATAGACCTACTGTCCCTCTCCATACTGTATAGACCTACTGCCCCTCTCCATGCTGTATAGACCTACTGTCCCTCTCCATACTGTATAGACCTACTGTACCTCTCCATACTGTATAGACCTACTGTCCCTCTCCATGCTGTATAGACCTACTGTCCCTCTCCATACTGTATAGACCTACTGTACCTCTCCATGCTGTATAGACCTACTGTCCCTCTCCATACTGTATAGACCTACTGTACCTCTCCATACTGTATAGACCTACTGTCCCTCTCCATACTGTATAGACCTACTGTCTCTCTCCATACTGTATAGACCTACTGTCTCTCTCCATGCTGTATAGACCTACTGTACCTCTCCATACTGTATAGAACTACTGTACCTCTCCATACTGTATAGAACTACTGTACCTCTCCATACTGTTTAGAACTACTGTACCTCTCCATACTGTATAGAACTACTGTCTCTCTCCATACTGTATAGAACTACTGTACCTCTCCATACTGTATAGACCTACTGTCTCTCTCCATACTCCATAATAATCCCCAGTTTACAATTGGCTCATTCATCCCCCTCCTCTCCCCTGTAACTATTCCCCAGGTCGTTGCTGCAAATGAGAACGTGTTCTCAGTCAACTTACCTGGTAAAATAACGGTAAAATAAATAAAAATAAAATAAAATACTGTATAGACCTACTGTCCCTCTCCATGCTGTATAGACCTACTGTCCCTCTCCATGCTGTATAGACCTATTGTGCTTTTCTCTTTCCATCTCGCTCTCTCCCTCTCTCATCCTGCTTTTCTCCTCTCTCAACTGTTTCCTCCCTTTCTCTATTATCCTCTCTCTCTTTTCATTTACATCAATCCCTTCCTTTTTCCTCCCTCCTGACTTCCACAACGTCAAAAGAGCTGCAGGCACACAGACACAGAGCAAGGGGCAGGCTGACCAGGAGAGGGAGTGAGAGACCCAGACACACACATACACAGAGCAAGGGGCAGGCTGACCAGGAGAGGGAGTGAGAGACCCAGACACACACAGACACAGAGCAAGGGGCAGGCTGACCAGGAGAGGGAGTGAGAGACCCAGACACACACAGACACAGAGCAAGGGGCAGGCTGACCAGGAGAGGGAGTGAGAGACCCAGACACACACAGACACAGAGCAAGGGGCAGGCTGACCAGAAGAGGGAGTGAGAGACCCAGACACACACAGACACAGAGCAAGGGGCAGGCTGACCAGGAGAGGGAGTGAGAGACCCAGACACACACAGACACAGAGCAAGGGGCAGGCTGACCAGGAGAGGGAGTGAGAGACCCAGACACACACATACACAGAGCAAGGGGCAAACTGACCAGGAGAGGGAGTGAGAGACCCAGACACACACAGACACAGAGCAAGGGGCAGGCTGACCAGGAGAGGGAGTGAGAGACCCAGACACACACAGACACAGAGCAAGGGGCAGGCTGACCAGGAGAGGGAGTGAGAGACCCAGACACACACAGAGAGAGTCGGTCCAGGGCAGTTTAGACCCACAGCTGGGTCATTGTTTGTCTGTCACTGGCCAGGGACAGAAGGGCTCTGTGTGGACCGCTGGACGGGCTCTGAGACATCTCCAGCCAGCTCCACATGACACTGGTCTGCTTGAACCAGTCTCCCTCCAGGCCTTTCAATTTTCTTTCATAGACACAGGGGCGCGCACACACACACAATGTCTCCCCCCCACTGCCCCTCTCTCCTGACAAACTTCCAAGGCATGGATTTGGAATGGGACAGTTGCAAGAAAGAACATTCCCTGGCAGTTGTCTCAGCAAATGTCATCAACAGTTCTATATTCTTGGCTCGCTGCCAATTCTTTATCAAAGCAATGTTGAATAAAGATCTCTATTCCCTCCAAATGTTTATTTGTTTTATATTTAACCTTTATTTAAATGCCATAATAATTTGTTGCTTTTACTGTAATGATGTGTTATGGTCTGTGGTGTTGTGGTAGGCATCAATCAATAGAATGGCCAAGATCATGTCATAGCATAGAATCAAATGGTGCTTTTACTGTCACTGGCTGTCCCACTTCTACACCACCCTAAACAAACACTTTCTCCAACTCTCTCTCTCTCTCTCTCTCTCTCTGAAAAGCACTTGTGTTCTTCTTCCATCTCCCTCCAAGCCACACACACACACACACACACACACACACACACACACACACACACACACACACACACACACACACACACACACAGAGAGAAAATACACAGAACACACCTACACACTCATGTCTACCCCATTTTCCCTCCTTCTTGGTCCCCTGCCATGACTGCAGTGTTCCCTAGGAGGCCAGTCTTTTCACAGTTTAGCACAATGGTCACAGAGACACACTGAATGCAATACAGAAACACATACACACACTTGCAGACAGACACCAACAGAAGTACACAGCAATTCTGTTCTGGCCGGGACTTCTTTAAGACATTCCTGAGATACTCTCGAGCCAGCCATGAACGACCAACTCCCTCCCTTCCCCTCAACAACACACACCACCCCTCCTCCTCTCCTCCCTTTATCTGTCAGTACTCACCACCACAGTGGCAGTCTCCAGGCCCAGGGAGCCCCAGCTCAGGAACAGAGCCAGCCAGGCCAGCACCGTCATCCTGGGAGGAGAAAAATCACACACACAGGGGTCAGCTAAGCACCAAACATCAACCATCATATATTACACAGCCTGTATAACACAGAGTCACAGAGCATTACAAACTCAGTGTTGTTCGATGCAATACAACACACAGGGTTTAACTGTCGGTCTGTGTGTGTGTGTGTGTGTGTGTGTGTGTGTGTGTGTGTGTGTGTGTGTGTGTGTGTGTGTGTGTGTGTGTGTGTGTGTGTGTGTGTGTGTGTATATGTGTATGTGTGTGTGTGTGTATATGTGTATATGTGTATGTGTGTATATGTGTGTGTGTGTGTGTGTGTGTGTGTATATATATGCTTACAGGATGAGGAGCCAGCGGGCCTGTTTGGCTAGCCCCAGCAGGATGAACAGACACACTAGGAGGTCCAGCAGCAACAGCAGCACGTAGGACAGCCACCTACAGCCCAGGAGATAACAGCCATCTCAGCAATAGGACACCATAGAACCACCCAATGCAGGGAATACACTTCCAAATACATTTCTATGGTGCTGAACGCAAAACTCAATCTTTCAGCAAACCACAAGGGAGTGATATACTGACACACGCTATGTGTGCTCTTAACACCCAATTTAAAACATTGAAGAAGAAGACACTCCCACTCCCTCACCTGTAGTCCTCGTTGACCATCAGTGTGTTGGCTGCCCAGCCAGGGGAGAAGGGCCTTGGCATGACCCCCCCGACTGGTGCCACTGTGGGGGCCATGGAGGGGGGCACAGGGGTGAGGGCTGCTATGGGAGGATCTCCGCTATTGTTACTGCTGTTCCAGGCACCCCCGTCAGAGGAGCGAGCCATGGTCAGAGAGGTGAGCAGGGACACCACGTTCTCTGACAGTCTCCTACAGTTCCGGGTGGACACCAAGTAGGGCTTACTGCCTGTAAACAGCTCCTCCATGGTGGTCAGGGGCCCGGCGATGGACAGCTGTAGCCCAGAGATTGTGTCTGAAACCTGGGGAGGCGGAGAGGGAGGGGTGGGGCAGGACAGGAAGGTGGAGGTTGTGAGTCATACAATCAATCTCATGGTCATGTAATCATAGAGAGTTTGTAGTTGTATAATCAACAACATGGGGTGGGTGGAGATTGAATTACAATGAAAAACATGTACAGAGGAAAGAGGGCATCCATCACCCAGACAGATAAACCACTAAGTGACCGCGTGGGGACAGACAGATAAACCACTAAGTGACCGCGTGGGGACAGACAGATAAACCACTAAGTGACCGCGTGGGGACAGACATATAAACCACTGAGTGACCGCGTGGGGACAGACAGATAAACCACTAAGTGACCGCGTGGGGACAGACAGGTAAACCACTAAGTGACCGCGCGGGGACAGACATATAAACCACTGAGTGACCGCGTGGGGACAGACAGATAAACCACTAAGTGACCGCGTGGGGGCAGACATATAAACCACTAAGTGACCGCGTGGGGACAGACATATAAACCACTGAGTGACCGCGTGGGGACAGACAGATAAACCACTAAGTGACCGCGTGGGGACAGACAGATAAACCACTGAGTGACCGCGTGGGGATAGACAGATAAACCACTAAGTGACCGCGTGGGGACAGACAGATAAACCACTAAGTGACCGCGTGGGGACAGACAGATAAACCACTGAGTGACCGCGTGGGGACAGACAGATAAACCACTGAGTGACCGCGTGGGGACAGACGGATAAACCACTGAGTGACCGTGTGGGTACAGACATATAAACCACTGAGTGACCGCGTGGGTACAGACAGATAAACCACCGAGTGACCGCGTGGGGACAGACAGATAAACCACTGAGTGACCGCGTGGGGACAGACAGATAAACCACTGAGTGACCGTGTGGGGACAGACAGATAAACCACCGAGTGACCGCGTGGGGACAGACATATAAACCACTGAGTGACCGCGTGAGGACAGACATATAAACCCCTGAGTGACCGCGTGAGGACAGACATATAAACCACTGACAGACCGTGTGGGGACAGACATATAAATCACTGAGTGACCGCGTGAGGACAGACATATAAACCACTGAGTGACCGCGTGAGGACAGACATATAAACCACTGAGTGACCGCGTGAGGACAGACATATAAACCACTGAGTGACCGCGTGAGGACAGACATATAAACCACTGAGTGACCGCGTGAGGACAGACAGATAAACCACTGAGTGACCGCATGGGGACAGACATATAAACCACTGAGTGACCGCGTGAGGACAGACAGATAAACCACTAAGTGACCGCGTGGGGACATACATATAAACCACTGAGTGACCGCGTGAGGACAGACATATAAACCACTGAGTGACCGCGTGAGGACAGACAGATAAACCACTGAGTGACCGCGTGAGGACATACATATAAACCGCACGCACGCACAGTGCAGGGTAGATATTGTGCATGTTTGAAATTTGCTGGGAGGGAGGAGCTGGAGTACTCACCAGCAGATCGATGGAAGCCAGTGTGTAATTGGCTGTGAGAAGAGACGATGTTAACTGATATATCCCATCATTAGCCTCGCTGTTGCCATAGAAACCAACACCTATGGCAACACTGCGAAAAGGGGAACAGGGATTGAGGGAGAGAGGGAGGGAGAGAGTCATGTTTAATTCAGTTTGTACTGTATGTACATATAAAATGAATTTGACACAACAAGATGGAACTGGCGAGAGTGATGTGAAATGTGAGAAACGGATGAATGAACGACCACAGGAAAACATAAAATAGCTTAGAAGAGTTTTAGCAGTGTCTGCATCTGCAGTCTTCAGTCGGCGTGATGTTAGAAACATAAAAATAATCACATATATATCTCTCTGTTATTCAAATATTCAGATTAAAGCTTATGCCAGATGTTCACCAAATCCCCTCGCACCCGAGAGCAATGGTATGACCCAATCTCCCACAAAGTATGTGACCCAGATTAGAAAGCGGGGAAAAGAGGAGTGTTGTGTTTCATACAGTCAAATGTGTATGTTTTCTATGACAGCATCATGTGTGTCATATATGTGCTCTGATGCACAACTTGAATAATAGGGTGCCATTTAATTTTTTCCCACAATGCATTTCTAAAACTAAGATGTCTACTACCATGTCTCCCCTTTTACATCTAAACAGCAAGAAGGTTGTGTATCAGAGAGAGCGATGACATCATCACGGCCGCAGGGGGGAACAGGACCACCATAACACATTGTGCTGTGTGATATAAAGCAGTGACATCATCACAGGCTGACAATGCAGTCCGATAACATGTGACATATGACAACGCTATGCTGCTGAGACGGGAGGGGACATCAACATCATGCGGCGTCAGAGCTCAAGGTGTTTAACTGTGGGTTTTCTATACGAGAACCCAATCTGGCACAGTAAACCCCGCAAATTCTAATCTGGACCTCTAAACCAGTTCCACTTCATTCTTCTCCTCTAATCAGGGACTGATTAAGACCTGGGACACCAGGTGGGTGCAATTAATAATCAGGTAGAACAGAAAACCAGCAGTACTCCGGACCTCGTAGGGTAAGATTTGAATACCTGCTGCAATCTCCTCATGTAAATGTAAAATTAACATCCTGTCACAATGTGACTAAATGCCCTCATGACAGTGGATGACAGCATAGTCACCAGAGAGGGAACAGAGGAGAGATGATTCAATACGCTGAGATGGAACTTATGACATCATCACGGTGAAAGGAAACCACGATTACATTTCCAAACCACAAACATGCTGTCACAAGCCCAAACACCTAACCTCAAAGGCCTGGTCCCTGTGGTCAAACGACAACTTGACCACGGTCAGTTAGGTCAACTGTCTGTGTCAGAGCAAAATACTAACACATTGTAAAGCAGGGACTGGACACTACTTTCTACAGTGCTCTGAAAAGAACTTACATTGGGAAATAATGAAAGTTAGAAGATGGTACTTCTGTATTATAAAAAGGATTCCCTTTCCTCTATCCTTGTGACAAATGGTCAAATGGTTTGGTCACAGTTCATGAATACAATACTCATGACACTGATGTCACAAAGACGACAGGACATCACAATATCCCAATGGCCCGCTTAAAGAGGTCACAATGACATCACATTGACCCTGGCAGTGATGTCACAATAACCTCTCTTACTCACCAGCACAGTGTGACAGCCGCCACCGACACCCAGGTGACGCAGCAGATACCCCGCCCTTTCTTGCCTCCGTATCCGTGGCCCGTGCTGCCCTCTTCATCCTCCTCCTCTTCCTCAGATCCCTCGCTCCGGTCACCACGGCGACAGCAGCAGTAGTGTATAAGGAAGGAAATAATGACGAGGAGGGAGAGAACGAGAGCAATGGCCGAGAGACTAGAGAGGACCAGTAGAGTCTGAGAGAGAGGAGGGGGGGGCAGTAAATCAAATTAAACACAGCACTTTACAGACTGATGCTATGGTAACACTGTCATTGTACTTGATTGCATAATGGAAAATGCATTGCTAACATGCATTTTAACATGCTAACAGTAACATTATCCCTCTGGGCAAAAACCTGACTTATAACATAAAATCAATGTCCATATTCGGTTGATATTTAATTGCATTATCAACATGTGAATAAATCAACCCTTGAAATGCTGTTGTTGACTTCTGGTGGAAATCTGGTTCAAATTTGTGTATGTTTTATTTCTTCATTTTTCAACCCCCCCCCCCCCCCAAAAAAAAATTATAATTGTTGACCTAAAAATGTTGACAGATGACATTGATAAAATGTTGCTTCAACATATTTTTGCCGGCGGGATAGAATTGTATGTCAGAGACAAATCATGCACCACTGTCTAACTAATAGAAGGAATGAAACTCCCATGAGACTCCACACCATTTGAGAGTCAAATATTGAACCCAGACTGTAGCAGCTAGGGCTGGGTAAATGTATCAATAGACTGTGTTATGGATAACAACAGGGATTCAGAGCAGCTGGGAGGTGCACGTGTCAGTCATGAGGACATCAGTGTATTCCCAGCCTTCATCATGGGAACCTCAATATTCTGCAAGAATCCCTACAGTGTATTTATGCAAAATAGCTAAATAACAGGTTGATATTGTGATACTGACAATCGCAATATTAATTTACTGTATATGCCATTTAGCAGACACTTTTATTCAAAACAACTTACAGTCATGCGTGCAGACATTTTACGTATGGGTGGTCCCGGGAATCGAACCCGCTACCCTAATAGTACAAGCGCCATGCTCTACCAACTGAGCTACAAAGGACCACAACATTCTTTGGTCCTATAATTCCACCGTGACAAATGGCGTACAGTCCTACCTACCCAAGCAGTGGAAGTGAAAAGTGATTAGAACATATAGTGTATAAAGTTATCCAGGGGACATCAACTAAAACGCTGGAGGATTTTTTCACACACACGCACACACACACACAGGCACACAGGCGCACACACACAAATGCATAGAGCATACCTACTGCATTCATTAACCAGTAATTGAATGTAATAATATCATTCCTGACTGTTTAACATACATACTGAACATGCTAAAGGGTTAAAAGCTACCTTGTCTCGCCACACTACTACCTCAGCTGCAAGCTGTAGTGAACATTAACGTTACTAAGCCCTGTCACATCTCTCCTGCATCTCATCATCAGCCTGCACTCTGACATACTAACATCTATCATACGCAACTTTACTGGAGAGTGCATTTAGCCAGAACACATATCCACAGCATTATCCCTCTCCATCTGCCTTTCACTCTCTCCCTCCCTCCCTCATTTTCCTCTCCTCCACCTTATCTCTTATCCCTCTCTCCGCTGCCTCCTGCTCTCTATAGCCCCCCCCACCATCCATGTTCCCCCTTCTCCCTCACCTACTTTCTTTCTCCTCCACTCCCCCCCTCTCTCCCCCTCCCTCTCTCCCCCTCTCTCCCCCCTCCCCCGCTCTCTCCCTCTCTCCCCTCCTCCCTCCCATCTCTCTCTCCCCCTCCCTCTCTCTCTCTCTCCCCCACACTACCTCTCTCTCTCCCCCACACTACCTCTCTCTCTCCCCCACACTACCTCTCTCTCTCCCCCACACTACCTCTCTCTCTCCCCCACACTACCTCTCTCTCTCCCCCACACTACCTCTCTCTCTCCCCCACACTACCTCTCTCTCTCCCCCACACACCCCCTCTCTCTCTCCCCCACACTACCTCTCTCTCTCCCCCACACTACCTCTCTCTCTCCCCCACACTACCTCTCCCCCCTCCCCCGCTCTCTCTCCCCTCCTCTCTCCCTCCCCCTCCCTCTCTCTCTCTCTCACACTACCTCTCTCTCTCCCCCTCTCTCCCCCCTCCCCCGCTCTCTCTCCCCTCTCTCCCCCTCCCTCCCTCTCCTCCCCCCTCTCCTATCCCCCTCTCTTTCTTTCTATCCACGCCACTGCAACTCTATTAATAATCTGTGACCTACTTAAATACATTCACTGCCACCCTCACTTTCTCTATCCCTTTTCACTCTCTCTTTCTGTCCTGTCTTCTGTTCCCCACTACCTCCTCACGTTACTCATCCTCTCCTTTTTACTCTCTCTTTCTGACCTGTCTTCTGTTCCCCACTGCCTCCTCACGTTACTCATCCTCTCCTTTTTACTCTCTCTTTCTGTCCTGTCTTCTGTTCCCCACTACCTCCTCACGTTACTCATCCTGTCCCTCTCATTCTCTCTCCAAAAGCTTTCCATTTCTTTTGTCTTTCTCTACTGGCGGATCATTTGAGAATCCCTCTCTCGGTACCGTAGACATGTTGTAAACATGCAATGTGTGTGACGTAGGGAGTAGGGACGTAGAGCCACTGGAAGGGAATGGTGAAACCTAGAAATTAACAACAACACAACAAAATGGTGTGTTTTCTACCACAAAGACAATACAACATGTTGCTGCTACTACTACAGTGTCTCCAGTTTAAAACACTCAAACCAAATCCTACTCAAACCGTACTGTGGAACTTTTACAATTGCATAACAATGATGAAAATGAATGTGAAATAAGATGGAGTCTGTAGTGGAGCTGAGGGATGTAAACTGAACTGTAGTGGAGCTGAGGGATGTAAACTGAACTGTAGTGGAGCTGAGGGATGTAAACTGAACTGTAGTGGAGCTGAGGGATGTAAACTGAACTGTAGTGGAGCTGAGGGATGTAAACTGATCTGTAGTGGAGCTGAGGGATGTAAACTGATCTGTGGTGGAGCTGAGGGATGTAAACTGAACTGTGGTAGAGCTGAGGGATGTAAACTGAACTGTAGTGGAGCTGAGGGATGTAAACTGAACTGTGGTGGAGTTGAGGGATGTAAACTGAACTGTGGTGGAGTTGAGGGATGTAAACTGAACTGTGGTGGAGCTGAGGGATGTAAACTGATCTGTGGTGGAGCTGAGGGATGTAAACTGAACTCTGGTGGAGCTGAGGGATGTAAACTGAACTCTGGTGGAGCTGAGGGATGTAAACTGAACTCTGGTGGAGCTGAGGGATGTAAACTGAACTGTAGTGGAGCTGAGGGATGTAAACTGAACTGTGGTGGAGATGAGGGATGTAAACTGAACTGTGTTGGAGCCGAGGGATGTAAACTGAACTGTGGTGGAGCTGAGGGATGTAAACTGAACTGTGGTGGAGCTGAGGGATGTAAACTGAACTGTGGTGGAGCTGAGGGATGTAAACTGATCTGTGGTGGAGCTGAGGGATGTAAACTGAACTGTGGTGGAGCTGAGGGATGTAAACTGAACTGTGGTGGAGCTGAGGGATGTAAACTGAACTGTGGTGGAGCTGAGGGATGTAAACTGAACTGTGGTGGAGCTGAGGGATGTAAACTGAACTGTGGTGGAGCTGAGGGATGTAAACTGAACTGTGGTGGAGCTGAGGGATGTAAACTGAACTGTGGTGGAGCTGAGGGATGTAAACTGAACTGTGGTGGAGCTGAGGGATGTAAACTGATCTGTGGTGGAGCTGAGGGATGTAAACTGAACTGTGGTGGAGCTGAGGGATGTAAACTGATCTGTGGTGGAGCTGAGGGATGTAAACTGAACTGTGGTGGAGCTGAGGGATGTAAACTGAACTGTGGTGGAGCTGAGGGATGTAAACTGATCTGTGGTGGAGCTGAGGGATGTAAACTGATCTGTGGTGGAGCTGAGGGATGTAAACTGAACTGTGGTGGAGCTGAGGGATGTAAACTGAACTGTGGTGGAGCTGAGGGATGTAAACTGATCTGTGGTGGAGCTGAGGGATGTAAACTGAACTGTAGTGGAGCTGAGGGATGTAAACTGATCTGTGGTGGAGCTGAGGGATGTAAACTGAACTGTGGTGGAGCTGAGGGATGTAAACTGAACTGTGGTGGAGCTGAGGGATGTAAACTGATCTGTGGTGGAGCTGAGGGATGTAAACTGAACTGTGGTGGAGCTGAGGGATGTAAACTGAACTGTGGTGGAGCTGAGGGATGTAAACTGAACTGTGGTGGAGCTGAGGGATGTAAACTGAACTGTGGTGGAGCTGAGGGATGTAAACTGAACTGTGGTGGAGCTGAGGGATGTAAACTGAACTGTAGTGGAGCTGAGGGATGTAAACTGAACTGTGGTGGAGCTGAGGGATGTAAACTGAACTGTGGTGGAGCTGAGGGATGTAAATTGATCTGTGGTGGAGCTGAGGGATGTAAACTGAACTGTGGTGGAGCTGAGGGATGTAAACTGATCTGTGGTGGAGCTGAGGGATGTAAACTGATCTGTGGTGGAGCTGAGGGATGTAAACTGAACTGTGGTGGAGCTGAGGGATGTAAACTGAACTGTGGTGGAGCTGAGGGATGTAAACTGAACTGTGGTGGAGCTGAGGGATGTAAACTGAACTGTGGTGGAGCTGAGGGATGTAAACTGAACTGTGGTGGAGCTGAGGGATGTAAACTGAACTGTGGTGGAGCTGAGGGATGTAAACTGAACTGTGGTGGAGCTGAGGGATGTAAACTGAACTGTAGTGGAGCTGAGGGATGTAAACTGAACTGTGGTGGAGCTGAGGGATGTAAACTGAACTGTGGTGGAGCTGAGGGATGTAAACTGAACTGTGGTGGAGCTGAGGGATGTAAACTGAACTGTGGTGGAGCTGAGGGATGTAAACTGAACTGTGGTGGAGCTGAGGGATGTAAACTGAACTGTGGTGGAGCTGAGGGATGTAAACTGAACTGTGGTGGAGCTGAGGGATGTAAACTGAACTGTGGTGGAGCTGAGGGATGTAAACTGATCTGTGGTGGAGCTAAGGGATGTAAACTGAACTGTGGTGGAGCTGAGGGATGTAAACTGATCTGTGGTGGAGCTGAGGGATGTAAACTGAACTGTGGTGGAGCTGAGGGATGTAAACTGAACTGTGGTGGAGCTGAGGGATGTAAACTGAACTGTGGTGGAGCTGAGGGATGTAAACTGAACTGTGGTGGAGCTGAGGGATGTAAACTGAACTGTGGTGGAGCTGAGGGATGTAAACTGAACTGTGGTGGAGCTGAGGGATGTAAACTGAACTGTGGTGGAGCTGAGGGATGTAAACTGAACTGTGGTGGAGAACTGTGGTGGAGCTGAGGGATGTAAACTGATCTGTGGTGGAGCTGAGGGATGTAAACTGATCTGTGGTGGAGCTAAGGGATGTAAACTGAACTGTAGTGGAGCTGAGGGATGTAAACTGATCTGTGGTGGAGCTGAGGGATGTAAACTGAACTGTGGTGGAGCTGAGGGATGTAAACTGAACTGTGGTGGAGCTGAGGGATGTAAACTGATCTGTGGTGGAGCTGAGGGATGTAAACTGAACTGTGGTGGAGCTGAGGGATGTAAACTGAACTGTGGTGGAGCTGAGGGATGTAAACTGAACTGTGGTGGAGCTGAGGGATGTAAACTGAACTGTGGTGGAGCTGAGGGATGTAAACTGATCTGTGGTGGAGCTGAGGGATGTAAACTGAACTGTGGTGGAGCTGAGGGATGTAAACTGATATATGGTGGAGCTGAGGGATGTAAACTGATATGTGGTGGAGCTGAGGGATGTAAACTGAACTGTGGTGGAGATGAGGGATGTAAACAGAACTGTGGTGGAGATGAGGGATGTAAACTGAACTGTAGTGGAGCTGAGGGATGTAAACTGATCTGTGGTGGAGCTGAGGGATGTAAACTGAACTGTGGTGGAGCTGAGGGATGTAAACTGAACTGTGGTGGAGCTGAGGGATGTAAACTGATCTGTGGTGGAGCTGAGGGATGTAAACTGAACTGTGGTGGAGCTGAGGGATGTAAACTGAACTGTGGTGGAGCTGAGGGATGTAAACTGAACTGTGGTGGAGCTGAGGGATGTAAACTGAACTGTGGTGGAGCTGAGGGATGTAAACTGAACTGTGGTGGAGCTGAGGGATGTAAACTGAACTGTGGTGGAGCTGAGGGATGTAAACTGAACTGTAGTGGAGCTGAGGGATGTAAACTGAACTGTGGTGGAGCTGAGGGATGTAAACTGAACTGTGGTGGAGCTGAGGGATGTAAATTGATCTGTGGTGGAGCTGAGGGATGTAAACTGAACTGTGGTGGAGCTGAGGGATGTAAACTGATCTGTGGTGGAGCTGAGGGATGTAAACTGATCTGTGGTGGAGCTGAGGGATGTAAACTGAACTGTGGTGGAGCTGAGGGATGTAAACTGAACTGTGGTGGAGCTGAGGGATGTAAACTGAACTGTGGTGGAGCTGAGGGATGTAAACTGAACTGTGGTGGAGCTGAGGGATGTAAACTGAACTGTGGTGGAGCTGAGGGATGTAAACTGAACTGTGGTGGAGCTGAGGGATGTAAACTGAACTGTGGTGGAGCTGAGGGATGTAAACTGAACTGTAGTGGAGCTGAGGGATGTAAACTGAACTGTGGTGGAGCTGAGGGATGTAAACTGAACTGTGGTGGAGCTGAGGGATGTAAACTGAACTGTGGTGGAGCTGAGGGATGTAAACTGAACTGTGGTGGAGCTGAGGGATGTAAACTGAACTGTGGTGGAGCTGAGGGATGTAAACTGAACTGTGGTGGAGCTGAGGGATGTAAACTGAACTGTGGTGGAGCTGAGGGATGTAAACTGATCTGTGGTGGAGCTAAGGGATGTAAACTGAACTGTGGTGGAGCTGAGGGATGTAAACTGATCTGTGGTGGAGCTGAGGGATGTAAACTGAACTGTGGTGGAGCTGAGGGATGTAAACTGAACTGTGGTGGAGCTGAGGGATGTAAACTGAACTGTGGTGGAGCTGAGGGATGTAAACTGAACTGTGGTGGAGCTGAGGGATGTAAACTGAACTGTGGTGGAGCTGAGGGATGTAAACTGAACTGTGGTGGAGCTGAGGGATGTAAACTGAACTGTGGTGGAGCTGAGGGATGTAAACTGAACTGTGGTGGAGCTGAGGGATGTAAACTGAACTGTGGTGGAGCTGAGGGATGTAAACTGAACTGTGGTGGAGCTGAGGGATGTAAACTGAACTGTGGTGGAGCTGAGGGATGTAAACTGAACTGTGGTGGAGCTGAGGGATGTAAACTGATATGTGGTGGAGCTGAGGGATGTAAACTGAACTGTGGTGGAGCTGAGGGATGTAAACTGATCTGTGGTGGAGCTGAGGGATGTAAACTGATCTGTGGTGGAGCTAAGGGATGTAAACTGAACTGTAGTGGAGCTGAGGGATGTAAACTGATCTGTGGTGGAGCTGAGGGATGTAAACTGAACTGTGGTGGAGCTGAGGGATGTAAACTGAACTGTGGTGGAGCTGAGGGATGTAAACTGATCTGTGGTGGAGCTGAGGGATGTAAACTGAACTGTGGTGGAGCTGAGGGATGTAAACTGAACTGTGGTGGAGCTGAGGGATGTAAACTGAACTGTGGTGGAGCTGAGGGATGTAAACTGAACTGTGGTGGAGCTGAGGGATGTAAACTGATCTGTGGTGGAGCTGAGGGATGTAAACTGAACTGTGGTGGAGCTGAGGGATGTAAACTGATATATGGTGGAGCTGAGGGATGTAAACTGATATGTGGTGGAGCTGAGGGATGTAAACTGAACTGTGGTGGAGATGAGGGATGTAAACAGAACTGTGGTGGAGATGAGGGATGTAAACAGAACTGTGGTGGAGCTGAGGGATGTAAACAGAACTGTGGTGGAGCTGAGGGATGTAAACTGAACTGTGGTGGAGCTGAGGGATGTAAACAGAACTGTGGTGGAGATGAGGGATGTAAACAGAACTGTGGTGGAGCTGAGGGATGTAAACTGAACTGTGGTGGAGCTGAGGGATGTAAACTGAACTGTGGTGGAGCTGAGGGATGTAAACTGAACTGTGGTGGAGCTGAGGGATGTAAACTGAACTGTGGTAGAGATGAGAACAGAACAGTGTAATTAAGTGCTAACAGTTTTGAGGAGACAGCCAGGTGGTGTAATATTTCTGATGACTTGAAATCCAGGTCACGATTCTTCTGAGTAGTCTGGGCTCGTTTCCCTGTCAATAACTAGGCCACTTGCACCACTAGCATGAATAAGCTGTTTAAAAGCTCTAATAATACCACTAGGATTCTGCATATGCTGCTGTGCAAAACAGAGAGGGATCTTTATGGAGCAGTATTTAACATGAGGGGTGGGGGGGTTATGTATCATTGCGGTATCAGACTTGGTTCTCATTCTTACCAAGTGCAATACATCTTTTTCATTGAATCTTAGCTGTCTTGTATTGTCAATCTTGTTGTTTGAACCAAGAGATAACTTGAGATAAATATGAATCAATCAGTCGTGCTGTGTGATTGGCCAGTTGTAGTTTGCGATGGATGTGATTGGCTGTGGGTGTTTTCTGTTACCTGTTGGTACTCCCAGCTGTCGGGGATGAAGAGGTTGTCTCTCATCGTCATGGTGAGGTCCAGCCGGGGGAGGGCGTGGCACATCCTCACCCATAGCGAAGGGGTGTAGCTGGGCACGGTCGCCATGGCAGCCATACTCTATCGCCTAACCCCCCCTCCTCCACCCTGTTGAAAGGAACTAAGAGAAGGGTTAGAATATCAAAGGTGTGTAAGTGATAGACATATTCCACATTTCCACACCAGTGGCGGACCAATGATAAAGACTATGAGTAAACAAAGCCTTATGCTGTATGTGGTGCCAGGTGATGGCTATTGCAACTGAAATGTTGTCTGTCTACCACTCCTTCTTACACACTGTGGTCGAGACAGGGAAGAAAGATAAGATGTTTCAGAACAACCCTGCTGAGGAGGCAGGCAGGGAGGGAGGGAGCGAGGGAGCGAGGAAGGGAACTAGGGGACATCACCTCACCAACCACCCCCCCTCCAGTCTGTGGGAGATTCAGCCAATGGTTGAACAGTTGCCAGCCTGGCTCATGTTCACTGAAACTTCCTATTTCATCAATCAGTGTACTGTAGGTGGGTCAGGACAATGTGAAGTTTCTCCTAGACTCTGATCTAAGGTGATGTTTACATTGTCTTCTTCTAGACTCTGATCTAAGGTGATGTTTACATTGTCTTCTTCTAGACTCTGATCTAAGGTGATGTTTACATTGTCTTCTTCTAGACTCTGATCTAAGGTGATGTTTACATTGTCTTCTCCTAGGCCACATCAAACTCATTCAACAGAGTTCTGAGTGTCTGCGGGTTTTCGCTCCTCCCTTCTACTTGATTGATGAATTAAGGTCAATAATTAGTAAGGAACTCCCCTCACCTGGTTGTCTAGGTCTTAATTGAAAGGAAATAACAAAAACCTGCAGAAACTAGGCTGTCCGTGGAATGAGTTTGACACCCCTGTCCTAGACTCTGATCTAAAGGTGAGGTTTACATGGTCTTCTCCTAATGCTTAAAGTAAGGAATTGTGAAAGTCAAGGTAATCTAATCCTAGATTAAGCCTAAAGGCTTGTACCTGGAGCGAGGAGGTATGCAGGGTGAAACCCTGTGGAGCACAAACCACAAACCAAGAACAGACATTGATAGTTATTTTTGCTCAGCTTCTAATCTACATTTGGATCAAGGTCGTGGTCAATTCCATTCCAATTCATTCAAGGACAGAAGTGAAATTCATCTGGCTGAACTAACTGAATAGAAATGGGACCTGCCAAAAACCTGGATTGGATGTGCGCGATTCCTCTCTTATCCAGGGGACATCAACTAAACCAACTACCCCGTCATCTCTACTAACATCCTACTTCATTATACTCCTCAACCTTTGGGAGCAGAGTAGGGGACACAGTGGGAGGTCCAGTGGCAATCTCAGCCACAACACACAACCAGCACTATATAGTGGAGGCAGAGTTGGGTCAATACAAGAGGGAGATTCAACCGCCATCAGACCAACTATCACCACAACACCCCTCAACCATCCTGGAAATTAGAAGATACTATGAGAGATAGTATGTCTACAACAATGATGCACTGTAGCAGACTTCACACAACCACCCTCCAAAGGGAAGGAGAGAGGGGGGGGACAAGGGAGAATAGGTCAGTCTTCGTAGCCAAACTCCACCACCACACCCTGCTGAGAGACACTGCTTCCCCTCCCTTCCTAAAGCATAGCCAAGGGGGAGAAAGTAGGGTAAATACAAAGGGAAATCCGGTTATCCCAGATAGACACCGCAATCTACATTACAATCACAGAGCTATGAAGAGAGGATGGGGGGAGGGGGTAAGGGGGCCACAGCACTGATTGTGCAGATTAAGAGAATACCAGGGTTTTACAGTTGAAGACAAGAGGGTTTCAAGAGAGCCTATGAGATGAGATCAGCACAGACTAGACCATTGACAGGAGTTGTACTGAGAAGTAGAGACAGGGGGTTGTACAGTACTGCTCTACATACAGCGAGACACAGAGGAACGTTGAGTAAAGACACAATTGTGTATTTGATGGCGTCTATCAGGGAGGGATTCTTAGATTTGGATTCTACACCAGGCTCCTATCTTGGTTTTGCTGTCTTTGAATGTTTAGAACATTCAGCATTGTATCACATGAATTCTCAGCCTTTTTAATGATCCATCTGTATGAGCACACAACACTACATTTGAATAGAAGCACTACACAATACTAAATATGATCAAGAATCACATAGGACCATATCTGATCTATTTTAGAAATATCAATCCAGTCTTTTTACTGTAGCAGTCATTTCAAATCAATGACGCCTCAACGGACATAATAAGTCCAGGTGTTGGGGTCATTGTTTGGGATGTGTGCGTGTGTGTGTGTGTGTGTGTGTGTGTGTGTGTGTGTGTGGTGTGCATGTGGATTTGGGGCATCCCTGTCACAGAGAGTGTTAAACAGACAACCCAGGCAGTCAATCCCAAACTCATTAGAATAAGCCTGTTCACCTTAATGGCTCCAAACCCCCAACTGTCACTAACAAAATGGTTTCACTCCGCCAACACTCTGTTTCACTTATGAACAGTGGGATCAGAATGGTTTCTCACACTGCCGTCCATCCCCTCACACTGAGGCTGTCAACAAACTGGTGTTATTGTTGTAGTCTCACATTGTTGATATACCATCAGTCAGCCATAACAAAGAGGATGTTTCATGTTATAGTCTTGAATTATTCGGCTGTGAGGGTGGTAAAGGAGGTTGTCACATTAGGTGAATTATAGGAATGTTGTTGTGTGGTTAGACTATAGTGTGAATTGAAATTCAATTCATGTTACTTGGAAAAGTCTACATTAATAATTTTTGGCAATTATCATAAATCTATCTGTCTGTCTGTCCACAACCAGATGTGGTGTCAACAATGGGAACTAGTGCTAACATGAACCCAGAAAGGGATTGAGGGGGCACCAGGGAGGGAGCACCTTGGAGGGAGCAGCCTGAGCTGAGCAGTGGTCCAGCAGTAGTTGTCAGAGGGAGGCAGGGAGGCAGGCTCAAGTTGACGTGATGCTTCCTGCCAGCTTGTTATCGTGCTGGTTACCATTGCATAACTGAAGGCAAATAACAGGGAGTTTGCACTCACGTGATAGGGGGAGCAAGGAGAGAAGGGGAGAGGAGAGGGAGACAGAAGAAGGAAACCCAAACCACAGCCTTCTGTGCACTAGCTGCTTCAAAACCAACAAGAGACTCTCAGGAACAACAAAGCCGAGGAGAAATGGATAGAATACAGTAGAATAGACATCAACTATCTGTCACTGCACTGAACCAAGCCGAGTGACTCAGCCCTGGGAATGGCTCTGTTATGAAACAGTCACTCAGCTATTTGTATTGAGGGAGACTCCAGAATATGTTTCTCCACAAGGCCAATTTGTAAGGCGGTTAATGAGGAAGACTGAGGATGTGCAGCTGGGAAGAAAATCCTCTTTGGACAGTAGAGCCACCTTCTCCTTTATCATGTATTGCACCACATATTCTCATTACTACACATCACAAACAACAGCTTTCCTCTGGGCCACTGGGTATGAATAATGACATGCAACAGAAATCATCATGCCACACGTTAAGGCCCAATGGTCTCACTAACGGCCCCTTAAGGACACTCTTAATGATTGCAGTTTATGAGACAGTTATATGGCCCTGTGATACACACCACAGCCCAGTTATCATCAGTCAGTGGGGACATGAACGGCCCATTCAGTGTGAGGACTGTAATGTATCTACACTACCGTTTGGGGTCACTTAGAAATGTCTTTGTTTTTGAAAGAAAAGCACATTATTTGTCATTTAAAATAACATCAAATTGTCAGAAATACACTGTAGAGATTGTTACTGTTGTAAATGACTATTGTAGCTGGAAACGGCAGATTTTTTATGGAATATCTACATAGGCGTACAGAGGCCCATTTCAGCAACCATCACTCCTGTGTTCCAATGGCACGTTGTGTTAGCTAATCCAAGTTTATAATTTTAAAAGGCTAATTGATCATTAGAAAACCCTTTTGCAATTATGTTAGCACAGCTGAAAACTTTTGTTCTGATTAAAGAAGCAATAAAACTGGCCTTCTTTAGACTAGTTGAGTATCTGTAGCATAAGCATTTGTGGGTTCGATTACATGCTCAAAATGGCCAGAAACAAAACTTTCTTCTGAAACTCGTCAGTCTATTCTTGTTCTGAGGAATGAAGGCTATTCCATGTGAGAAATTGCCAAGAAACTGAAGATCTCGTACAACGCTGTGTACAATTCCCTTCACAGAACAACGCAAACTGTCTCTAACCAGAATAGAAAGAGGAGTGGGAGGCTCCGGTGCACAACTGAGCAAGAGGACAAGTACATTAGAGTGTCAAGTTTGAGAAACAGACGCCTCACAAGTCCTCAACTGGCAGCTTCATTAAATAGTACCAGCTAAACACCAGTCTCAAAGTCAACAGTGAAGAGGTGACTCCGGGATGCTGGCCTTCTAGGCAGAGTCGGAAAGAAAAAGCCATATCTCAGATTGGCCAATAAAAATAAAAGATTAAGAACGGCAAAAGAATCACAGAACCTGGACAGAGCAACTCTGCCTAGAAGGCCAGCATCTCGGAGTCAGTTGTTTTGCGGGTACTATTTAATGACAATAGTCATTTTAATTTTTTTAATTTGTCATTTTACCTTTATTTATACCGTTTTTTTCTCATTGAGATAACATCTCTTTTCCAAGAGAGACCTGGTCCAATACCATCAGAGGGAACAACATTTCAGACAAAACAACTTACATACAGTAACACAACATTCAACAAAACTATAAACACACATACAGTACAACAAAAACATTGTACATTAAAAACACAAACGTCTTGACTAAAAACAGCTGGCCTAAAAACAATTACACTCTTTGATGATATATACATCGAGTGTTTAAACTCCACCAACGAAACTAGATCATCACATTTTAAAATGTTCATGACAGAATTCCAGGACCACGGAGCTAAGTAACTAAAACTATTTCTACCATGTCCTGTTCTAATTTTTGGTACTGTTAGAAGCAAATCAGAATGGGACCATAATTTATATTTATTTACTGACCTGACTAAAAAAGAACAGAGATAAAATGGTATTTTACCCAATATGGCCTTATAAATCAGTGTATACCAGTGTTTAAGCCTACGCAAGGTCAATGACGAGCAGCCAACAGCGCTTGTAGAGATCACAATGATGTGTTAGACGTTTCTGATTTGAAATGAACCTGAGGGCTGCATGATGCACTGAATCAAGTGCTCTCAGGGTAGTGGCTGAGGCCTGCATATATATAACATCACTAAAATCTAAAACCGACAGTAATGTACATCGTACCAGCTCCTTCCTGGCCTCAAAAGAAAAACATGCCTTATGCCGGTAATAAAATCCTATTTTCAGCTTGAGCTTCCTTATCAAGTTCTCTACACCCAAATATTTGTACACTTTAACTTGCTCTATAGTATGTCCAGCCAATGTAGCAATGACATGATTTGTAACATGCCTGGCATTTGAAAATACCATGCATTTTGTTTTACCCGAATTTAGAATCAGCTTTAAATCATACAGATTCTGTTGTATGATGTTAAATGCTCTTTGGGCATTTACAAAAGCTAAAGATAAACTACTACCACTTGAATAAAGAACAGTATCATCTGCATAAAAATGAACATCCTCTGTTTCAATAAGATCCCCAATGTTGTTGATATACAAAATGAACAACAATGGGCCCAAAATAGAACCTTGCGGAACACCTGATCACACCTCTATGGACTCAGATTTACAACCATCCGCCATTACACATTGTGTACGATTTGATAGGTAATTTATAAACCAATCTAGAGCATGACCTGTAATTCCACAACATTTTAACCAACAACATTAACAACGTCTACACTGTATTTCTGACCAATTTGATGTTATTTTAATGGACAAAAAATTTGCTTTTCTTTCAAAAACAAGGACATTTTTAAGTGACCACAAACTTTTGAACGGTAGTGTATAAATACACATTTCCTTTTCATAACCACAACAGACTCTACGAGAGGTTGAATTGTTTCTTATAAAATTCATATTTAAGTTTCAGTTGAAATTCATGTTTGTGTAAAAAAGAATGTCCCATCAGGATCACGTACGTGCACACACACACACGTTTGTTTTACTATCCTTGTGGGTAACGAAGAAAAAATACATCCATTCAAAATCCTATTTTCCCTAACCTTTAACCCTTAACCCTGACCTTAACCCTAACCCTTATCCTAATTGTAACCCTAACCCCTAAGCCTAAAATAGCCTTTTTACTTGTGGGGACCAGCAAAATGTACACAATTGTCCAAATTTTGGATACAAGGATAGTTAAACCAAACCATACACACATACACACACATTTCCCCAAATCAATGAAGGATTGAGTGCATTCAGCTGCAGGCTACTCAGTGCTTGTATAATCAATAAATACAACATGGAGCTTTGGAGTGTACAAGAGTATAACATACAGTACCAAGAGGATGGACAAATGCTCCCACACTAACAATCTCATTTAGAAGCTTGCACAAAGTCAAATGTAGCATTTGAGAGAGGTTTGCTGAAGATGAAGCTAAGGAAACTATTCAGTGGATACAATGTGATATTTTATTAACATAAATAAAATATATCTTATCAACTATGATAATGTAGAGAGATAAACAAAACAATCCAAAACAGAGTGAATCAAACTAACATGGTTCAACCTCAATGTTTATAAATCATTTCCTAATTTCAACATCAGCCACTTCACACACATTGCGTAAAAATCCAACCATTTGATGTAAAACCCAGGCTTCTCTCCACCTTCCATCATTGAACATAAATTGCAATGGTCTAACAGTGCATGATGAATCTATTTCACTTGACTGCCCATTAATCTTGTAGAATACACAGACAATTCACCCATGGTGAATGAGTGATTGAAGTGTGATCCGTTTCTTACCTTTGACTGTAGCGTTGGGAGGGTGTTCTGCTATCTCTTGCTCTTCTCTGGTGTTCCGTCAAATATCTACACACTCACTGAGGTATACTGTTGCCAACCATCAAAACTGATCCTGAAATATATAGGTTTAGGGACACGAACCCCAAAAATATGTCAAATGTAAATAAACAACAAGGTCTGTTTTTGTTTTTGAAATATTAAACAGCCTGTGATTGTATGGTTGTCTGGTAACAGTGGAGAGGTGATTGTGTTGATGGATAAGAGAGGAGCCCTCAGCGCAAGAGAGAGAGGAGAGAGAGGGAGGAGAGAGAGGGATTAGGATTGAGAAGACACCCCAGAGGGACCCTTATCGTCATGTCGGAACCCCATGCAGGCAGCAGATCGCTCAGCCAGGCGACTTCACAACAAGGCAACGACACGATTGTGCCCAGCGATAATGAATCTGTTGACGGGGATTAGGGCTCCGTCCACTCTCAGCTCACACAAATGATGATGCTGCTGGGCGATACAGACACAGCTCTAACTGAAACCCCCATCAACACCCAGTCACACACACAACATACCAATCTCTACACTCTCAAATTAGGAGGCAAAAATTTGACCAAAATCAACAAATCATCATAAAAAATCTACGATTGTCTAAACGCAAACATACAAAACGAGAAAAGATCCAATTATTCGAGTTTGAGTCACATTTCAGATTTCTGCACAAAAAATCCACAAAATATTTGTTGAAGAAATCTCCTATGTGGTTAGGCAGGGCAGTGTTTGGCTGTGTTGTGCAGAGAGGAAGGGAGAGGGAGAGGTAGAGATGCACATATATTTAGGCAGAAGCAAATAAGCACACCACTTAGATGGATACTGAGAGCAAGAGAGAAGGGGAGGGAGGGAGCAACAAAGATATTGTGAATGGGAAAAAAGATGGGTTGTCAACTGGGCAGTGAGGGAATGTGAGAGAAAGAGGGAGGGATGGAGGGAGGGTGAGCGATGAATAGAGGGAGAGGGGAGTTGCAAAACCAGTTTCGAGTGGAGACTGCAAAATAGTATCAACACCATGATTCAACAACAACCAGAAAAAGCAGATGGAGAGAATGAGAGTGATGGAAAGATGAGAGATGATCTTCCATGACCGTGGGTGATTTGACTGAAAAAGAGGGGGATTACAAATAAACAACAAAAACAAAGAGAGAGCGGGTGGAATGAGACCAGGGTGTTTATGTCCCATTGGAGGATGGGGGAGAACGAGAGAGAGGGGTGGCGTTCGTTTTTCTGTGTCACTGAAAGGGAGTGGGGGAAGGGAGTCAGAGAGATAATGTGAGCAAGGGAGCGTACGGGAGTGAGAGAGAGAACACACTAGTGTGCGTGTATCTAGGAGGAAAAGGGGGGAGAGACAGAAAATTAAATTACGTATGCAAGAATTACTCAGAGAGTTAACCGTGCCTCCATGGCTCTCATTCAGACCCAGCACTATACTGTAGCAGCCCATCCTCTCTCTCCTCTCTCAAGCCCCTCATCCTATCCTCCCTTTATCCCTCTCTCTCCTTTGACATCCGTCCCTCTTCACTCTCCATCCCCCTCTCCATCTATTTCTCCATCTCTCGCTCCTCTCCATCCCTCTCTCTCCTTTCTCATCCCTCCCGCTCCTCTCTCCATCCCTCTCTCTCCTTTCTCATCCCTACCGCTCCTCTCTCCATCCCTCCCTCTCCCCATCCCTCTCTCTCCTTTGTCCATCCCTCTCTCTATCCCTCTCCTCTCTCTCTATCCTCCCTCCATCCCTCTGCTGTTACACAGAAATATCACCACTCAGACATTCACAAAAAATTACAAGTTCAATATTTAATGTCCTTGGCAAACCAAATCCAAAAGTCATAATTATTTGTAAAAGCAGACATTTTACATGATCAACGTAGCAGTGATCAGTGGGTTTCTGTTGGATTATATTAAAATATTCATATTAAATTAATCTTATTACAATTATAAAATCATCTCTGTAGCTGCAAAGTAAGAATTGATTGGTTGAGATGCAGTTACCATGATGGAAAGATAATATTTCAGCCATTATTATATTAAATACATTACATTATTACATCAGTAATAAAGTCTGCTAAATTAAATGTAATGTGGGTGTCCCTCCCTGTGAAAGCTATAGACATTGATGGATTCTATTAAAATGTAACATGTTTCAAGTTAAACTGTAGTTTGTTTGTATCCTGTGTAGTGAATGATTACTGTGAGTATTAATGGTGTTCAGGCCATGAAACTGTGTGTATGCTCATTTAGAAAGGTTGTTGACCTAATCAGATAACAGGAAATTACCTAGGATCAGAGAGCAGGGTCAGGCCCAGAACAGAAGATGGACGGGGATTCTCTTGGTAATAAACACTTGAAACTTCTCTTGAGCTTTTGGTCTCAATTCCTTATTGCAAAGAGGTTGTAATAGCATTTTTCTTCTTAACAACAAAGGTACAGTAAATTAGTCATTACAATTACAGCTACTTCATCATGGTCCGTAGCAGATAGAGGCACTTCTGGAACATTGGGACTTCATATTTTAATCAATGGAGTAATTTTCAAGCTGCAATACGAAACTTTTAGGAAGAGCGACCAAATTCACATAGAAATGTGAGTTATAGATCTGTCATTGTCATTGAAATCTAAGAAGTGGTAGATCTGTTCTGTGTGCTATTTCTATGTTCACCATTCTTAAGTTTCATTGTTGTGTCTTTTACTTCCGGTTTTGTACACCAGCTTCAGAAAGCTGAAAATACAATATTTTATATAAAAAGATATTTCACAGCTGTTTAGATGGTACAATGACTCTCTACACAAAACCAGCAATGATTGCTTGTTTTGTCACAAACTGAACTTAGGCAAACTATTTGAATTTCAGCAACCAGGAAATGGCGGGGCGATTTCTGCATATTGCACCTTTAAATGTAAAACTATGGAGACTGTGAGGTGTGGAAATGTGAGTTCTGTGCTTTGTAAAATAGCACCTCCATACCTAAACAAACACACACCTACACCTCACCGGAGATTGACCAAACACAGTGTCTCATAAAACCCATCCCCAGTCATCCCCATGCTACACAGGTGTAGCCTATTTATAGGCAGTCGCCCAAAATTCACCCCCTTACCCACCTTCAGCTCCCCCACCCCCTCAAACACCCTCGCCCCCTCCAGGTCCTTCACCTTGGCCAGGGTGAGATGGTAGCGTGGGTTGAAGGAGTCCCTGTGCAGCCAGCCCTGCTCTCTGAAGGCCTCCTGTAGGCCAGCGTTCAGCTGCTGGAGGTGGGGCTGAGGCTGGGGGCTCAGGTAGAGAACCTTCCCACCAAAGTTCTTCAGTTTCAGGGGGAAGGAGACGGCCACAGGGGGGTTGCGGTCCAGGTAGGCGAAGCGTTGGAGCATCTCCCCAGCAGCAGTGACCTCGGCTGGGCCGGGGAGGACCAGGAGACAGAGGGTGACGTGGAGGGAGGAGGGGGGCAACCAATGAGGGGCGGATGAGGGGAGGAGGGAGGTGAGCTCCTCCTGAAGGTGCTGGAAGGAGGAGAGGATGGAGGGAGTGTTGGCCCGGAAGGTGATGAAGTGGGTGGGCTTACGTTTGGAAGGCCGGCCTCCACCCCTCTCTGTTCTCTGCTCCACAGGCACAGACGGACACTGGGCTAGGTCTGGGCTTTTCTCTCCATCCCAGTAATCTTTCCATTCTTCCTCCTTCTCACCTTCCTCCCCCCTGCTCTCGCTTTCTCTCTGGGATAGAGACATCTGGTCTGCTATGACGACTAAAACGGAATCCTTCCCAACTTCCTCTTCTGAGGGTTCTGATTCTCTTCCTGCTTCCTGTTGGTTCAGTGGAGTACTTCCTGTGCCTGGTCTGGTCGACTCAGGCATCTGAATACTTGTCTTGCTCTGATTTCTTCCCTCCATGTGTCCGTTTTCAACATCCTGTTTTATCAGGGACTCGTCACTCTCTTCTCCCTCCTCTGTAGTGATGACGCCATCTTGTTCTTCTCTTGATTCACGGTGGTCGTTTTTTGGGTCTTGTTGTTCAACATCTTGTGTCCCTGCCAATAAACAAGCAGATTTTGAAGGTTAACCAAACATTATGACAAAAACATGTTATAGACTAGCAAAGTGAAATAGAACAGTATGTTAATCCAGGTTCTAGAGCTGTGGAAATCCCAACCTTCCTGCCTACCCCCCCCCCCTCTCTCTCTCTCCCTCCCTACATTCCTCGCCCTCTCTCCCTACCTTCCTCACCCTCTCTCCCTACCTTCCTCAGCCTCCCTCCCTCTCTCCCTACCTTCCTCCCTCCCTCCCTACCTTCCTCACCCTCCCTCTCTCTACCCTCCTCCCTCACCCTCTCTCCCTCCATCCCTCGCTCTCTCTCCCTACCTTTCTCCCCTCCTCCCTGCCTCGCCCTCTCCCACCCTGCCTCGCCCCCTCCCTCTCGCCCTAACTTCCTCACCCTCCCTCCCTCTCCCCACCCTCCTCCCTCACCTTCTCTTCCTCCCTAGCCCTCTCTCCCTACCTCCCTCGTCCTCTCTCCCTACCTTTCTCCCCTCCCTCCCTCTCCCTCTCTACCTTCCTCACTCGCCCTCTCGCCTTCCTTTCCCTCGCCCTCTCTCCCTACCTTCCACCCTTCCTCGCCTCCTCCTCGCCCTCTCTTACCCTGCTCTTGCTCCTCCTCCTGCCCAAAGGGGGGCGCCAGACACTGTCCAGTGGATCCAAACACCCTGTCAGTCCTGTTGTTGCGGTCCCAGACTCTACGCCCTCTATGGGTGAAGTACTGAATCCTATGTCTGGGCAGGGCTAGCTCAGAGGAGTAGTCACAATCGCAGGGGTCGGTGTCCCAGTTGAACTCAGAGAAGGGCCGCTCCAGCACCCCAAGGAAGCGGTCCACGTACCCCACCACAAAGTCCGCCGGCTCCACTGACGGGTCCCACAGGATCCGAGAGATGACGTCATCGGCTGTACGCATGCGGGGCTTCTTGGTTGATCCTGAGGGGAGAAACACTTTGTAGGTTGTTATACTTAGTTTGCAGTAAACAGGTATTTTAGTGGGTTCTCAGATGTTCAGTTAGATTTAATGAAGGGAAATTGTACCTTTTTCCTCTGTGTCTTTTGTCTGGTTTGTTTTATTCCCTATTGCTTTCTTCTTGAGTTTTCCCTCTTTTTCTCCCTCCTTCCTGTTTTCCTGGTCTATAACAGCTTCTGGGTCGTCTAATGTTGGAGTGCTGAGAAAGAGGGATTGTATTGTATTCATCACTCTGGTCAATGTAAGAGCTAACCTGTTAGTTCTTCCTCATACTGATAGGACAGTGACCTTCAGATGGATGTATTTTAAGAAGTTTATCTAGATGTCTAAACAGATACATTCATTTAACTCTGCTATTCTACCTCTTCACTTTCTTATCTTATGGAATTAACTACCTATCTATTATATTTCTACTGTGCTACATGACTTGATTCCCACTTGGTTCAGAGGCTCTGTTTGCTGTGAGGGCAGATCACAGGAGGAAAAACAATATCTTCTTCTGAAGATTCCACTGTCGCCAGGCAGAAGGATTAGTGATGAGAGGGAGGACTCTGAGATTCTGAGGGCCATCTGTTTAGGGCTGGCAGCTATATGCTTTGAAGATTTCTGTCTTTCAGTCTTATTTAGTTGTTCAAGTGGTTAGAAGTCTGAAATATACTGAACATTGAGTAAATATTAGCCCCTAACCCCTGGGCATTTTCAGTTGTTCTAGGGCTGCACAAACATTATGCATCAGACAATCTAAATCATGCTTGTTAAAAATTGCATGAATGTAAAGGCATGTTTAGACATCACAGTAACAATGGCATCATGGCACCATCAAAAGTCGAAATGCAATGTTACTTAGCCATTGCCCTGTCATAGTTGTGGTATATAACATAATTTTCTTACAGGTCAGTGATCGTGTTAGCTACAGACCTGTGAGATCGACGACACCTGTTTCCAAAACGACACTTTCCCAACAGGAAGAACTGACAGACAACTGCTCCCTCCTCCTGGCCTGGTACATTAGAGAGAGAGGAGAGAGGAGGTGGGGGGGGGGGGGCAGTTATTTAGCAGCATGTCTCACCCAAAGTCAGTTACAAAACAACATATAATATCTGTATGGCCTTATATAATATCTGTATGGTAGTTTGTCCTTCCCAGTGTTCTCTGTGTTATCAGTGTCCTTGGATTTACCTAGTTTTACATTGAGAACACATTTTAAATTCCCATGTATTGGTCAAGACCAGTGTGTATATACTGTAAAGAAGGGGAGGTCGCTGAGCCCAGTAGACTAGATTAGTTCATGGGCTCATGGAGAGATTGGAGCAGTCAGGGAGAATGACATCACTCAACAAGGTCATGATGACCCCGAAATGAGCCCCAGACACGCAACCTGCCAGACCAGCCAACCTGACCAAGTCTTTACTGAACTGAAGGAGCTGAGAGAGATGGTGGTGGAACAGAGAGTGGAACTGAGGAACATGGTGGTGGAACAGAGAGTGTAGCTGAGGAACATGGTGGTGGAACAGAGAGTGGAGCTGAGGAACATGGTGGTGGAACAGAGAGTGGAGCTGAGGAACATGGTGGTGGAACAGAGAGTGGAGCTGAGGAACATGGTGGTGGAACAGAGAGTGGAGCTGAGGAACATGGTGGTGGAACAGAGAGTGGAGCTGAGGAACATGGTGGTGGAACAGAGAGTGGAACTGAGGAACATGGTGGTGGAACAGAGAGTGGAGCTGAGGAACATGGTGGTGGAACAGAGAGTGGAGCTGAGGAACATGGTGGTGGAACAGAGAGTGGAGTTGAGGAACATGGTGGTGGAACAGAGAGTGGAGCTGAGGAACATGGTGGTGGAACAGAGAGTGGAGCTGAGGAACATGATGGTGGAACAGAGAGTGGAGCTGAGGAACATGGTGGTGGAACAGAGAGTGGAGCTGAGGAACATGGGGGCCAGAGTGACAGCTAGTGAGAGCAAGGTGGAGGAGCTGCAGAAAAAGGTGGTGAACCAGAGAGTGGAGCTGAGTCACTAAGACTGAACTGCACTTCCACAAGAACAAGGTGGAGCCAATGCAGGTAAAAAAATTGATTAGCTAATATTTAAATTGAACAGACAATGAACAAAATAGCATATTGTTCTGTATGTTATTGCAGTCTCCAAAATAAATATTAAAGAGCTGAAAAGATAATATAGAATTTGTATGAATTTATCATTCTAACAGTTTAAGGATCTACAGCTCTCAAAATATGTTCTCTGTTTTTGTTCTTTCTAATTCCAGTCCAAGCAGCAGAACTTTCAGCCATGCAGGCCAGGGACAGCCAGTGAGAATGAGAACTCAGGTACAGTACTGAAAGAGCTTAATGACGACAGATGAATAATTTGTTTACAGTAGGTAGGATTATTCATTTCCCCCAGTAGATCATTGAAGAGTTCATATTTGCTCTGAAATGTCTCTCTAGCCCAGGAGGCCAGACTGAGTGCCAGTGAGAGAGGTGGAGGAGCTGAAGAAGGAGAATGCAGGTTAGAAAACACACAAATGTAGTCACTGCGCGACATTCACATTTTCTTCACAGGTGTAGGATTACTGTGTATACTATATCATATAATGTGAAATAACATACATGAAACTGTATTCACAGACAGGCAAAAAAGTGTCATTCTACGCTGCTTTGACTTACTCTGGGAGGATAGGACCCTTCAATGCTGACGTCCCACTGGTCTACAGTAAAGTCTTCCCCAACAAATCGGAAAGGCCTACAACTCACTTACAGGTAATAGCTACAACTACCGACCTACCTACATGTATGGACATGAGAGTACATTCTGGGCCATCTAATGTTACTGAGTGCTGATGGAAATTGTTGATCTCTTCCTGTTTCGGTTTCTGCTCTGGTGCAGATATAAGTGATGAAAGTCGACTAAATCAGATTCACTGCCAGTGATGCCCCTAGCCCAGGAGACATTGGTGTTTACATATACAAGAATGACAAGAGAATCATGTTTAATTATGCACACAGTCCTGGTGGAAATGGTAGATTTGTGGTAAATGCAGTGACTCTAGAGCTGCAGGTGGGTGTGGTCTACATGAGTCTCCCCTCAGGCAGGGGGCTGTATGATGATTCAGATAACCTCAATGTCAACAGTGGCGTCCTGCTCTTCCCTATGTGAGGGGAATCATTTCAAATCATAGGCCCAATAAAACTATATAACTACCAATGGAAACTCTTAAAACAATTATATTTCTGAAAACTGATGAGAGTCTAATCTAAATCACATACCGGCACACCTTGAATGATGTCATAGGTGAGGATTTAATGAGCCTGTTGTTGTGCAACTTCTGATTAGGACAACCAGGACTCATTATGTCAGGGGTGTCAAACTCATTCCATGGAGGACCTAGTGTCTGCTGGTTTTTGGTTTTTCCTTTCAATTAATACCTAGACAACAGGGTTGTTAATTCATCAACAAGGGAGGAGTGAAAACCTGCAAACACTCGTTCCTCCGTGGAACGAGTTTGACAAGTGCATTATTGCCTTTCCATTCATAAATCTCCCAACGTATTAGCTGTCACTGATTTCCCAACATGAATGTTACACAGTATATGACACACATCTACAGTATTACTGGTGTGTAAGGCACATATTTTGTCCTTGCAGGAGGGGTTTCCCATAAGAAGTATAATAGTGCATAAAACATTGCACGTCTAATTCCATCCGTTCTTGGCACTGACAACATTTGGACTGGACTGACTTGGCTTGCAACCTAATGACACTAGAGGGGGTACACAGACAGTTTGGTTGGTTTCTCCCTTTCCCAAAAGTAGGAGTAGGAAGAACCCAGCCCTAGACACTGACCTAGGTTAGTTCTGTGTTTTCCTTAGAAGTTAGCGACAGTGAGCTGATACTCTGTGCTTCAGAACAACTTCTACCAGGAGCTTTCAGAGAGAGTGGAGGAGTAACAAGTGGGAAAAACACTGCTTTCTCCCAAATATCAAATCAAATGTTATTAGTCCCGTGCTTGGTAAACAACAGGTGTAGACTAACAGTGAAATGTTTACTTACGGGCCCTTCCCAACAATGCAGAGAGAAAGAAAATAGAGAGATAATACAAAGGTAATAACAGGTAATAATACAAGCAGATCTCAGAGAGATCATACTGTATGATGAATACACTGTTCGATTCTGGGTTAAACTTGGAACATTATTATACTCAGAAGTATAGTATCTGAGGAGTGATAGAGACTGGTTTTTACATCAGAAGTTAATGGTTATCTGTAGGAGCCAGATGGCTTTGGAATGTGCTGGGTGGACAGGAGGAAGTCACAGGATTGCTATAGGGGATACGGGTGGAGATTAGAGGTCGACCGATTAATCGGAATGGCCGATTAATTAGGGCCGATTTCAAGTTATCTTTTTTTTTTTTTTACACCTTTATTTAACTAGGCAAGTCAGTTAAGAACACATTCTTATTTTCAATGACGGCCTAGGAACGGTGGGTTAACTGTCTTGTTCAGGGGCAGAACAACATATTTTTATCTTGTCAGCTCGGGGATTCAATCTTGCAACCTTACGGTTAACTAGTCCAACGCTCTAACCACCTGACTTACTTTGCACTCCACGAGGAGTCTGCCTGTTACGCGAATGCAGTAAGAAGCCACGGTAAGTTGCTAGCTAGCATTAAACTTATCTTATAAAAAAACAATCAATCAATCAATCATAATCACTAGTTAACTACACATGGTTGATGATATTACTAGTTTATCTAGCGTGTCCTGCGTTGCATATAATCGATGCGGTGCGCATTCGTGAAAAAGGACTGTCGTTGCTCCAACGTGTACCTAACCATAAACATCAATGCCTTTCTTAAAATCAATACACAAGTATATATTTTTAAACCTGCATATTTAGTTAATATTGCCTGCTAACATGAATTTCTTTTAACTCGGAAAATTGTGTCACTTCTCTTGCAACAGAGTCAGGGTATACGCAGCAGTCTGGGCCGCCTGGCTCATTGCGAACTGTGTGAAGACTATTTCTTTCTAACAAAGACAGCCAACTTCGCCAAACGGGGGATGATTTAACAAAAGCGCATTTGCTAAAAAAGCACAATCGTTGCACGACTGTACCTAACCATAAACATCAATGCCTTTCTTAAAATCAATACACAGAAGTATATATTTTTAAACCTGCATATTTAGCTAAAGAAATCCAGGTTAGCAGGCAATATTAACCAGGTGAAATTGTGTCACTTCTCTTGCGTTCATTGCACGCAGAGTCAGGGTATATGCAACAGTTTGGGCTGCCTGGCTCGTTGCGAACTAATTTGCCAGAATTCTACGTAATTATGACATAATATTGAAGGTTGTGCAATGTAACAGGAATATTTAGACTTATGGATGCCACCCGTTAGATAAAATACGGAATGGTTCCGTATTTCCCTGAAAGAATAAACATTTTGTTTTCGAGATGATAGTTTCCGGATTCGACCATATTAATGACCCAAGGCTTGTATTTCTGTGTGTTATTATGTTATAATTAAGTCTATGATTTGATAGAGCAGTCTGACTGAGCGATGGTCGGCACCAGCAGGCTCGTAAGCATTCATTCAAACAGCACTTTCGTGCGTTTTGCCAGCAGCTCTTCGCAATGCCTCAAGCATTGCGCTGTTTATGACTTCAAGCCTATCAACTCCCGAGATTAGGCTGGTGTAACCGATGTGAAATGGCTAGCTAGTTAGCGGGGTGCACACTAATAGCGTTTCAAGCATCACTCGCTCTGAGACTTGGAATAGTTGTTCCCCTTGCTCTGGATGGGTAATGCTGCTTCAAGGGTGGCTGTTGTCGATGTGTTCCTGGTTCAAGCCCAGGTAGAAGCGAGGAGAGGGACGGAAGCTATACTGTTACACTGGCAATAAAGTGCCCATAAGAACATCCAATAGTCAAAGGTATATGAAATACAAATCGTATAGAGAGAAATAGTCCTATAATTCCTATAATAACTACAACCTAAAACTTCTTACCTGGGAATATTGAAGACTCATGTTAAAAGGAACCACCAGCTTTCATATGTTCTCATGTTCTGAGCAAGGAACTTAAACGTTAGCTTTCTTACATGGCACATATTGCACTTTTACTTTCTTCTCCAACACCTAGTTTTTGCATTATTTAAACCAAATTGAACATGTTTCATTATTTATTTGAGGCCAAATTGATTTTATTGATGTATTATATTAAGTTAAAATAAGTGTTCATTCAGTATTGTTGGTATTGTCATTATTACAAATAAATAAATAATTAAGGGGGCGATTAATGGGTATTGGCTTTTTTTGGTCCTCCAATAATCGGTATCGGCGTTGAAAAATCATAAATCGGTCGACCTCTAGTGGAGATCTTTGGATTAGGCATCAAGGGGGTTGAGGTCAGGTCAGGTCCCCTTAAGGGAGAAACAATGGTTTATTACCCTATCATGTCGTCTTCCTGTCGAACCATAAAATATGTAAGGATTAGAGAGAAGGAGGAGTGCCTAAATTGGAGTATATATACTTGTGTTGGTGGAATCATGTTTTGTCTGATGCAGCTGTATTGATCCTCTGGGAAGAAATACACTTGGTTAAGCTTTCATGGTGTCCATTGACTTATTTACTCTGAGAATTAGAACCTAACAACACAAATCAAATCAAATTTGATTGGTCACATACACATGGTTAGCAGATGTTATTGCGAGTGTAGCTAAGATACAATCAGTGTGGAATTTCTGTGGAACATATCGTTACTCAGGCAAACCCAGACTTCCTTTACAGAAGATGAGGATGGGGTGAACACCAGTGGAGGCTGATGGGAGGAGCTATAGGAGGATGGTTACATTGAAAGGGCTGGAACGATATCAAGCACATCGCACATATGAAAACCACGTTTGACTCCGTTCCATATATTCCATTCAAGCCATTACAATGAGCCCGCCCTCATATAGTTCCTCCCACCAGCCTCAACTGGTGAACACCCAACTTCCTCGGTACCTCGATATTAAAAACGGTCCTTCATAATTTGATCATACCTTGATAAACTTCAGTGTTGTGTAATTATCAAAATATGAACATTCTCTTTCACTGTCATTTCTGCTCTGCCTCTGAGGAAGCGTATATGCCCTAGTTAGGCCTACATCTCATATGTGTACACGTACCAGCAGTGCACACAGAATCCAACTGGATGGCAAAACATTACCTGCCGTCACCTGAGGTCCATCTTGGCTGGGACTGGCTGGGACCTCTGTCTTTGGCCCCTCTGTAGCTCGATGCTCCTGTGCTCTCCTGTCCTCCAGGGTCTCAGCTGAGCCCAAAGGCACACCTGTCTCCTCTGACGCCATAGTCAATCAACCTGTGGGTGTAAAAGATTATTATACAAAAGTGTTAACTCTGTTTCTCACTGTTAACATAGCAATACAAGCACAACCAGTTAATAAATCAATCAATTAAGCAATAATTGATTTTGTAAATATAGTAGCTATATATTTAGAAGTAAGTTGTCCTAAAGTATCTATAGTAGCTACCTAAGCTATGGAGAACTGAGAGGTAACCTGCCCTAACGAGGATGTAGCTACACCACACCCAAGAGTCAAGATAACAAGTTATACAATGCAACCAAAATGTTAAACATTAATAAAACGATAATGCAGTACTGTATAATATATGCATTATGATACATTATTGTTGTTAGTTACCTGAATGTACACCCTCTGACTTATAAACAGATATATCACAGAATCTGTCTGAAGCTACCGTAAATGTGCACTTTGACCTTTGTTATGTTTGTACTGAAGGGACTTGTGGGAAATGTAGTTCTAGGTCTATGTACCTCAGTGACGAGAACAGGCTTTCTTCTCTTCGTTTAAATAATCATTCAAATCCTCAAAACAATTGATACTATAATATTTTCTATACTAGGCCGTTTATAAATTGACAATAGTTTGTTATAATTTCTTACGGAAGAGAGTATACCAAAACTATGAGTCATCTGTGCGGTCCTCCTGGATCCAAAGCGCATGACTCCCCTCATCACATGACGACTACCACTAACCTAGAGAGCGAGCGTACCAGAGCAGTGAAGAAGTATAAGCAAAGGCTAATACAGCAACAAGACGACTTTTGTGAATGAACTAGCAATTAGAACTTGGCGACTTATTGGCGACTTATTTCCCATGCTTTTAAGAAAAATTATCATGATCTATTTTCGAGACATTTGTTCGTGCTGTGCTAGGGGTTAGCTTGTCAGTAATGTCCTTTTGTGATGTTTTGATGCAATCTGATCGCCTGTAATTTGTTGCAGTGATTGTTTACGCTGCTTTAATCAAGGTAAGTGTGCTTGACTTATAGGTTTCCATTTAGAAAGGTTGTAGGAAACTTTCCCCAGCAATTAACTTTGATTACACAGAATGGTAATACATCATCAATGTTTACACTGAATCCAAAGACAAAGCATTGACAATAACAAACCTCTGATCACCAGTCATCTATCCCAGGCCAGGTATTGGCCGTTCTATCCCGGGCCAGGTGTTGGCCGTTCTCTCCCGGGCCAGGTGTTGGCCATTCTCTCCCGGGCCAGGTGCTGGCCGTTCTGCCGTAATAGGCCAGGCAAAACAAATTGTCGATCTCCTTTACTTTATTTTTCGCTATGTATGGATACAAAGATGAAGCCACTGATTATCATGACAATTTAGCATACTGGGTGAAACTCCTAGGCAGTAAGTAGGCTTGAGTGGTATCCAGATTGTATCAACATTGTATGGTCCTGTGTGGCTCAGTTTGTAGAGCATGGCATTTGCAACGCCAGGGTTGAGGGTTCGATTCCCATGGGGGACCAGTATGAAAATATATGCACTCACTACTGCAAGTTGCTCTAGAATAGTTTTTTAACTAGGCAAGTCAGTTATGCACAAATTCTTATTTACAATGACTGCCAACCCCGGATGACGCTGGGCCAATTTTGCACCGGTTGTGATACAGCCTAGAATTGAACCAAGGTCCGTAGTGACGCCTCTAGCACTGGGATGCAGTGCCTTACACCGCTGCGCCACTCGGGAGCGTCTGCAAAATAACAAATAAAAAAGTTTTTTTTAAATACCAACCTTGTGCCATTCCAGGAAATTTGGTAATAGCGGCATTGAACACGGGGTACTTTTTTCAAACCACACTGATACACTGAAATCCGAAGGTTAACAATGGTTCCAAGTGCTTGTAAAATCCCATAGAGAATGCTAACTAAATGCTAATGAGCGCATTGCGAACATTTCGTACAGTTTCTGACCTAAACTATACAAGTAACTCAAAAATGCTCTTCCCAGTTTGTTGCACGCACACAAAAAATATTAGCCAGGAGGGGATTCTCTGTTATTACCAAGAAAATGTTGATTTTGGAAGAAGCTAACCACTTAGCTAGATAGATAACAAGCTACTAAATTAGCAAACCAAATGCACAACTGCAGAGCATTTAGCACATTTTAGTCAGTTAACTTAATAGTTATAAGATATCTAGCTCGCAAGCATTTAGTTGTGAATTCCATACTGTAATTAGATCACCTGGCGCATGCTGCACAACAGTGAGTGACTCACAAGGCTCCGGTCTCTCATCGTTGTGTGCTTGTAAACGAACACCAAGTGGCACGTGACTGGAAACTACAATAAGCGTCATAATAATGTGGAAGGTGAAATGAAGAACGCAATGTTCTTTATCTCCTAACGTATTGCACAAGTTGACTGCAGGTATTTACTTAAAAAGTTGCTACAAATATTCAAATTTATTAAAAAACTTAAAATAAATAGTTTCAATGGTATTTATGCTATTGAAAAACCATCCAGTGGCTTTTTCCAACTACCCTTGTATACCGCCCAAGCCTACTAGACAGCAGTTGAGTAGCCTGATTGTTCATTCCATATTGTCCATTTTACTTTGACCTGTCCTGTTTTTAACTTCGGGATAGGTGTCCCTTCCACGGGACGGTTGAGCTAACGTAGGCTAATGCGATTAGCATGAAGTTGTAAGTAACAAGAACATTTCCCAGGACATAGACATATCTGATATTGTCAGAAAGCTTAAATTCTTGTTCATCTAACTGCACAGTCCAATTTACACTAGCTATTACAGTGAAAGTATACCATGCTATTGTTTGAGGAGAGTGCACAATTTTGAACATGAAAAGTTATTAATAAACAAATTAGGCACATTTGGGCAGTCTTGATACAAAATGTTGAACAGAAATGCAGTGGTTCATTGGATCAGTCTAAAACTTTGCACATACACTGATGCCATCTAGTGGCCAAAATCTAAATTGCACCTGGACTGGAATAATACATTATGGCCTTTCTCTTGCATTTCAAAGATGATGGTACAAAACAAATACAAAATAACATATTTTTTTTCTTTGTATTATCTTTTACCAGATCTATTGTGTTATATTCTACTAAATTCCTTTCACATTTCCATACACTTCAAAGTGTTTCCTTTTAAATGGTGCCAAGAATATGCATACCCTTGCTTCAGGGCCTGAGCTACAGGCAGTTAGATTTGGGTATGTAATTTTAGGCAAAAATTGAAAAAAGGGGCTAATCCTTAAGATTTTTAAGATATATTTGTTAACATGCCATATTCGAAGCACTTAATTTTTTTGGGTTGGGCGCAATTTAGGTTACGCTATTTGATTCGGAGAAACGTGCATGATGTGCATGATGTAAAAAGTGTCTGTCTCATGACATTGTCATAAATTTGATCTCTACTCCAGCCTGTATTCTACAGAAAAGGCCATATACTCTTTCTACCTTATGCTATAGGCTACATGATTTATGTTAGATGATTTGTTGACGGTATGTTGGAGTGCCGCAGCGGTTCGTCTCTCCAACAGGACCCTGGAGAGTCACACTCGGCATGGACAAGAAAAATATTTTGCTTCCCTGCTTTTGACAAAGTGAGCACTGCTTATCACATGGCGGCATCGGCATTCACCTAAATAGCCCATGTGCCAAAGGGTGAGATAAATTGTCATTCTTTTTGGGCAGATTTATGTGACGTTTTATGTGTTGTTGGTACATCTTGGTCAGTTTAGCTTGGAAAATGCCACCCTCGTCAATCTGCCACAGATGTAAAAATCTGCCTAATCCTGCCTAATGGGTGGGCCGGCCCTGTTCCCTCCCCCTTCAGATGAATGCTCTGGTAGCTCTCTGTCATTTCTGTGAGCTCCATGGCCCCCGCACCCTGTTCTGCACCGAGGCTCTGCACCCCCCATCCCCCACACCCTCCCAGGCTGGCGCCCCCATACCCGGGGACAGGGAGTCGGACAGAGAGGGAGAGGGACTCACCATGAGGGCAAACAGCTCAGCTACACAGAGAGGAGACATGTGCGAGGTGAGTGGGGAATGTGTGTGAGATGAGTGAACGGCTGAACGGACAGAATAGAAATGACATTGACTAATTTGTTTTGTCTAATAACTATTCTTTCTGGTCATCTCGTTTTCTCTCCCTCTCTTCCCTTCTCAGTCACTCACTCTCACTCTCTCTTACTCACTCACTCTCTCTCTCATTCACTCCCTGTCTCTCTCCATCTCTTTGTCAGGGCTGCCGGTCTCTCCCAGCGTCTCACCCTGGCTTCGTCAGTGTGGACAGTGAGACAGGCATCCGGTTCCTCAGCCACCAACAACCTAGACAACCCCAGCTCTTCAGTGTGGTCCGCCAGGCCTGCGTACGCAGCCTCAGCTGTGAGGTAACCACCTGTGTGTTCGTGTGTGAGTGTGCGTGTTGCCATTTTTCTTGCATTAACACTCATGACTGTTTGTCAATACATAAGCCTTTAGTTAAGGATGGCAGGTAACCTAGTAACGAAAAGGTTGCTGGTTCCAATACCCAAGCCGACAAGGTAAAGAATCTGTCAATGTTCTCTTGAGCAAGGCATTTAACCCTAATTTTCTCCAGGGGTGCTGTACTATGGCTGTACTATGGTTGACCCTATAAAACAAGACATTTCACTGCAGCTATCCGGTGTATGTGACAATATATATCAGGGGTCTCCAACCTTTTCTAGCGTGAGAGCTAATTAAACTTAGTAGCTTGCGATTTTTATTTTTTATTTTCACGCTTTCAAATAGGCACATTTTTCTTCTATCCTCTGCAACTCTTCCCCGGGTCCTTAGTGTACAATAGCAAGTAGTGCACTATGTTTTCTGTCAATATACCTGGTAAAATAATGGTTAAACAACTCTAAGGGGGGCCCTTTCAAATATTTTAAATACAGTTGAAGTCGGAAGTTTACATACACTTAGGTTGGAGTCATTCAAACTCATTTTTCAACCACTCCTCAAATTTCTTGTTAACAAACTATAGTTTTGGCAAGTCGGTTAGGACATCTACTTTGTGCATGACACAAGTAATTTTTACAACAATTGTTTACAGACAGATTATTTCACTTATAATTCACTGTATAACAATTCCAGTGGGTCAGAAGTTTACATACACTAAATTGACTGTGCCTTTAAACAGCTTGGAAAATTCCAGAAAATTATGTCATGGCTTTAGAAGCTCCTGATAGGCTAATTGTTATCATTTGAGTCAATTGGAGGTTTACCTGTGGATGTATTTCAAGGCCTACCTTCAAACTCAGTGCCTCTTTGCTTGACATCATGGGAAAATCAAAAGATATCAGCCAAGACCTCAGAAAATAAATTGTAGACCTCAACAAGTCTGGTTCATCCTTGGGAGCAATTTCCAAACGCCTGACGGTACCACGTTCATCTGTACAAACAATAGTATAAACACCATGGGACCATGCAGTAGTCATACTGCTCAGGAAGGAGATGTGTTCTGTCTCCTAGAGATTAACATACTTTGGTGCGAAAAGTGCAAATCAATCCCAGAACAACAGCAAAGGACCTTGCGAAGATGCTGGAGGAAACAGGTACCTATATTCACAGTTAAACGAGCCCTTTTTCGAAATAAACTGAAAGGCCGCTCAGCAAGGAAGAAGCCACTGCTCCAAAACCGCCATAAAGCCAGACTACGGTTTACAACTGCATATGGGGACAAAGATCATACTTTTTGGGGAAATGTCCTCTGGTCTGATGAAACAAAAATATAACTTTTTGGCCATTATGACCATCGTTATGTTTGGAGGAAAAGGGAGGAGGCTTGCAAGCCAAACAACTGTGAAGCACAGGGGTGGCAGCATCATGTTGTGGGGGTGCTTTGCTGCAGGAGGGACTGGTGCACTTCACAATATAGATGGCATCATGAGGATGGAAAATTATGTGGATATATTGAAGCAACATCTCAAGACCTCAGTCAGGAAGTTAAAGCTTGGTCGCAGATGGGTCTTCCAAATGGACAATGAACCCAATCATACTTCCAAAGTTGTGGCAAAATGGCTTAAGGACAACAAAGTCAAGGTATTGGAGTGCCCATCACAAAGCCCTGACCTCAACCCTATAGAAAATTTGTAGGCAGAACTGAAAAGGCGTGTGTGAGCAAGGAGGCCTACAAACCTGACTCCATTACACCAGCTTTGTCAGGAGGAATGGGCCAAAATTCACCCAACTTACTGTGGGAAGCTTGTGGAAGGCTACCCGACACGTTTGACCCAAGTTAATCTATTTAAAGGCAATGTTACCAAATACTAATTGAGTTTATGTAAACTTCTGACCCACTGGGAATGTGATGAAAGAAATAAAAGCTGAAATAAGTCATTCTCTACTATTATTCTGACATTTCACATTCTTAAAATAAAGTGGTGATCCTAACTGACCTAAAACATGGAATTTTTACTAGGATTAAATATTCAGGAATTGTGAAAAAATGAGTTTAAATGTATTTGGCTAAGGTGTATGTAAACTTCTGACTTCAACTGTATATTCCCAAATTATGTTCTCAGTTTGAATTTTCACTCTGAAAATTACAATTGTTCATAGAGAAACAATGAAATTGGACGTGCTGAGTCCATGTCAATGCCTAAATCACAGCAGAAGACAATTTTTTGGGGGGGTCTGGAAGAAAACAAACTAATCATTTTGAAGTGTAGTTCTACTTTTATTTTCCAGTGTAGTTCCACTTCCCTTTTTAATCGTGCATCTAGGGAGTGAGGAATGTGCCGGTTTAGCGGTGGTTCTTTGCTCATTTCATGGTAAAGTTTGCAAATAACCAAATAATAGATACAAATGATATACTTATTCATGATATACTTCTGCCAGGTAAGCCTACTTTGCAGTTAACATTTAATTGAGAAGGTTTTGGGAGAAGTGTTACTATCAACCCACGAGATGGTTATCACATCAACTGGCTACACACGGAGTGATGAACAAATGTGTGCACCACACAGACAGACAGGTGCAATATTGCTGGAAATTAATTGGCAGCTATTGGGTGTGGCTTTTTAAGCCAACTAGGCATAACATTTACTTTTTAAGCCAACTAGGCATAACATTTACTTTTTAAGCCAACTAGGCATAACATTTACTTTTTAAGCCAACTAGGCATAACATTTACTTTTTAAGCCAACTAGGCATAACATTTACTTTTTAAGCCAACTGGGCATAACATTTACTTTTTAAGCCAACGGGGCATAACATTTACTTTTTAAGCCAACGGGGCATAACATTTACTTTTTAAGCCAACGGGGCATAACATTTACTTTTTAAGCCAACGGGGCATAACATTTACTTTTTAAGCCAACGGGGCATAACATTTACTTTTTAAGCCAACGGGGCATAACATTTACTTTTTAAGCCAACGGGGCATAACATTTACTTTTTAAGCCAACGGGGCATAACATTTACTTTTTAAGCCAACGGGGCATAACATTTGCTTTTTAAGCCAACGGGGCATAACATTTGCTTTTTAAGCCAACGGGGCATAACATTTGCTTTTTAAGCCAACGGGGCATAACATTTGCTTTTTAAGCCAACGGGGCATAACATTTGCTTTTTAAGCCAACGGGGCATAACATTTGCTTTTTAAGCCAACGGGGCATAACATTTGCTTTTTAAGCCAACGGGGCATAACATTTGCTTTTTAAGCCAACGGGGCATAACATTTGCTTTTTAAGCCAACGGGGCATAACATTTGCTTTTTAAGCCAACGGGGCATAACATTTGCTTTTTAAGCCAACGGGGCATAACATTTGCTTTTTAAGCCAACGGGGCATAACATTTGCTTTTTAAGCCAACGGGGCATAACATTTGCTTTTTAAGCCAACGGGGCATAACATTTGCTTTTTAAGCCAACGGGGCATAACATTTGCTTTTTAAGCCAACGGGGCATAACATTTGCTTTTTAAGCCAACGGGGCATAACATTTGCTTTTTAAGCCAACGGGGCATAACATTTGCTTTTTAAGCCAACGGGGCATAACATTTGCTTTTTAAGCCAACGGGGCATAACATTTGCTTTTTAAGCCAACGGGGCATAACATTTGCTTTTTAAGCCAACGGGGCATAACATTTGCTTTTTAAGCCAACGGGGCATAACATTTGCTTTTTAAGCCAACGGGGCATAACATTTGCTTTTTAAGCCAACGGGGCATAACATTTGCTTTTTAAGCCAACGGGGCATAACATTTGCTTTTTAAGCCAACGGGGCATAACATTTGCTTTTTAAGCCAACGGGGCATAACATTTGCTTTTTAAGCCAACGGGGCATAACATTTGCTTTTTAAGCCAACGGTGCATAACATTTGCTTTTTAAGCCAACGGGGCATAACATTTGCTTTTTAAGCCAACGGGGCATAACATTTGCTTTTTAAGCCAACGGGGCATAACATTTGCTTTTTAAGCCAACGGGGCATAACATTTGCTTTTTAAGCCAACGGGGCATAACATTTGCTTTTTAAGCCAACGGGGCATAACATTTGCTTTTTAAGCCAACGGGGCATAACATTTGCTTTTTAAGCCAACGGGGCATAACATTTGCTTTTTAAGCCAACGGGGCATAACATTTGCTTTTTAAGCCAACGGGGCATAACATTTGCTTTTTAAGCCAACGGGGCATAACATTTGCTTTTTAAGCCAACGGGGCATAACATTTGCTTTTTAAGCCAACGGGGCATAACATTTGCTTTTTAAGCCAACGGGGCATAACATTTGCTTTTTAAGCCAACGGGGCATAACATTTGCTTTTTAAGCCAACGGGGCATAACATTTGCTTTTTAAGCCAACGGGGCATAACATTTGCTTTTTAAGCCAACGGGGCATAACATTTGCTTTTTAAGCCAACGGGGCATAACATTTGCTTTTTAAGCCAACGGGGCATAACATTTGCTTTTTAAGCCAACGGGGCATAACATTTGCTTTTTAAGCCAACGGGGCATAACATTTGCTTTTTAAGCCAACGGGGCATAACATTTGCTTTTTAAGCCAACGGGGCATAACATTTGCTTTTTAAGCCAACGGGGCATAACATTTGCTTTTTAAGCCAACGGGGCATAACATTTGCTTTTTAAGCCAACGGGGCATAACATTTACTTTTTGGGCCACCAGCCACTGTGGCAGGTAGAATAAAAAATCTACCAGCCACTCAGAATTTTTACAAGAGAAAATATTTTTCTCCCGCTAAAATTACACCAACAAAACACTCAAAAACAGATGACATGCTTTTTAGTGTTTGTAAAACAATAAATGTATTACTAGTAAGAAGTAATTATATTGTTTAATTTCATTCTTTTAACCAAAATGTTCACCTGCACATTTAGGGTAATGTGACTTTAGGCCCTGGTGACTAACCAGAGGTGGGATAATGTCAATGTTGCGTTGATTAGATAGTAGCTGGGAGCTTGCAGTGCCTGAGTCTACTTGTGAGATTTGTTTGCGGTGGAAAATTGCATGTACTTTCAGAATTGTTTGGTGAGCTACTCATTGGTGGGCTGCGAGCTACTGCATGATCTACCTGTTGGAGACCCCTGATAGATAGATAGATAGATAGATAGATAGATAGATAGATAGATAGATAGATAGATAGATAGATAGATAGATAGATAGATAGATAGATAGATATCACAGGAGGTTGGTGGCACCTTAATTGGGGAGAACGGGCTTGTGGTAATGACGGGAGCGGAGTCAGTGGAATGGTATCAAATACATCAAACATGATTTCCAGGTGTTTGATGCCATTCCATTTGCTCTGTTCCTAATGTCTGTTCTCCCCTCAGTACCCCCCCTCTCTCATCTGCCTCTCTCCCTCCCTGCCTCTAGGTGTGTCCAGGTCGTGAGGGTCCTATCTTCTTTGGGGATGAGCAGCATGGTTTTGTGTTCTCTCACACATTCTTCATCAAGGACAGCCTGGCCCGGGGCTTCCAGCGGTGGTACAGTATCGTCATGGTAGCCATGGACAGGATCTACCTCATCAACTCCTGGCCCTTCCTGCTGCGCCACCTCAGACTCACTATACAGAGTCTACAGAGCACAGCACTGAAGGTAAGGACACACACACAAACTAACACACCATGTTAAATGTATGGGACATGGATATATACACACACATTAAAACACACTTACTATTCATAACGAGAACATTAAACATAAGACAATTAAACATGAACACTAATTCTTACTACCAGACAGAATAGGGGGGCCATGTTTGACTTCTCTCCCTCTAATTTCTCCCCCCTCCCCCTATCCTCTACAGGTGTTTGACAGTGAGCAGTGTGTGTGTCCTCAGAGGGCGGTGAGGATGAACAGTGTGTTCTCTCCTGCTGTCTTCCCCCACCAGAGGAGTGGTAACGCGGCCCGCTCCCTGCCCTCCCTCACCCAGCACACCAACCTCTGGGCCAGCCTACACTCCTCCTTCAGCTGGTGAGACAGCTAACTGTCGCTAACGATCACTAAGGTTACTAATCTAAACAATAGCAGACATACAGTCAACATCAGGGGTGGTCGTGCAGTGTTCTATCTGTCTATCTTTTCTCCTCTACTGCAGGTTACTGAAGGCCTGTGGTAGTCGTCTGACAGAGAAGCTGCTGGAGGGAGCTCCCACAGAGGACACTCTGGTTCTTATAGAGAGACAGACAGGTACGCACGCGTGCTCATAGAGAGACAGACAGGTACGCACGCGTGCTCATAGAGAGACAGACAGGTACGCACTGGTGCTCATAGAGAGACAGACAGGTACGCACTGGTGCTCATAGAGAGACGGACAGGTGCGCACGGGTGCTCATAGAGAGACGGACAGGTGCGCACGGGTGCTCATAGAGAGACAGACAGGTGCTTATAGAGAGACAGACAGGTACACAAATGTGCTCATAGAGAGACAGACAGGTGCGCACGGGTGCTCATAGAGAGACAGACAGGTGCGCACAGGTGCTCATAGAGAGACAGACAGGTGCGCACGGGTGCTCATAGAGAGACAGACAGGTACGCACAGGTGCTCATAGAGAGACAGACAGGTACACACAGGTGCTCATAGAGAGACAGACAGGTGCACACAGGTACTAATAGAGAGACAGACAGGTGCACACAGGTACTAATAGAGAGACAGACAGGTGCACACAGGTACTAATAGAGAGACAGACAGGTGCGCACAGGTGCTCATAGAGAGACAGACAGGTGCGCACGGGTGCTCATAGAGAGACAGACAGGTACACACAGGTGCTCATAGAGAGACAGACAGGTGCGCACGGGTGCTCATAGAGAGACAGACAGGTGCGCACGGGTGCTCATAGAGAGACAGACAGGTGCGCACGGGTGCTCATAGAGAGACAGACAAGTGCGCACGGGTGCTTATAGAGAGACAGACAAGTGCGCACTGGTGCTCATAGAGAGACAGACATGTGCGCACTGGTGCTCATAGAGAGACAGACATGTACACACTGGTGGTCATAGACAGATAGACAGGTACACACAGGTGCTCATAGAGAGACAGACAGGTGCGCACAGGTGCTCATAGAGACAGACAGGTATGTGCTGGTGCTCATAGAGAGACCGACAGGTAGCCCGAATGTTAAGCGGGTAGACAGGTACACACTGGTGTTCATAGAAAGGCAGACAGACAGGATAACTCTAGAGGTGGGAAACACCGTGAGACCAGTTTAACACTAGTCAGAGAGACATATTACCACATATGGCTCAAGTTAAAAGAAGTCAATAAAAGGGTGTGATCTGATATCAGGGTAAAACGTTTCTGACAGCATTATCATGAGAAGTCATGCGCTTGCCCAGTGTGTCAGAGTGGAACAGGAGTCCGTATCTACAGTAAACGTGTGATTAACACGGTTAGACCATGAGGACAGAGAGCTACGATGTGACTCACTCAACCATATCACACAAATTCCATTCTGATTACCATTTTTGGGACAAAAATGTTTCCATTGCTCCCCCCTGTTCAGCTCTGATATTGCAGGTCGTTATGAAACTTGAATACTTCCAATCAGGAAAATAGTTGCAATTGTTACTTTGTTTACTATCCTGGCTAAATCAATTAAAATAAAATAACAGTATATATCTTGGAATTAGTCCCGATATTGGGTGTTTTGTATGTCTTTTTAACAATGTCCTGTTGTCTTCTCAGAGCAAGAGGAGGAAATTAGTTGCTGGGAAGGAGCAGAAGGGGGCGGGTCTAGACCCCAGTGCCACCAATCGGAGAGCGAGCTGTACAGAGACTTCTTGTTTGACGAGGGGAAAGCAGAGGGGTATCCTGGTCCAAAGTTCAGGTCCTTGAGACATTTAAGACAGGTAAACATTGGTGTGCCTTTCTCCCTACCACATCATGAACACTTTCATTTCTAGCACATCATACGCCATACTTAATTCTGTTAACCACTTGGTTTCAAAAGAAACAACTGTGTGAGCCAATTGGTTATAGAGGGAAACCAATATCCTCTTATTTTGTGAATGCATTTCTTGTCTGTTTCCTTGTGATGATATCTGATTGGTACACAGGTGCTCGGGACCACTGATTTCCGCCAGCTAGCATGGCACGTGCTCATGGGAAATCAGGTCATATTGAGAGGGGCTGACCCAGGGCTCATCCATTCAGCATTCACCATGCTGAAGGTCAGCCAATCAAGTTTACTCATCATATCCCCCTTTAATAAAGAATATTCCTCCTAACATTCATCGCTAATCACATGGTTTGGTATATATCCCATCAGGCCTTGCTACCGGTGGGCTGTGTCCGCTCTGTGACGTACAGTGCCCAGTATGAGGAAGCATACCGATGTAACTTCCTGGGCCTCAGCCCTGACGTGCCCATCCCCACACACGTCAGCTCCTCAGGTACACAAACCCAGAATACATCACTGTGGTTACTGCTTTATTTGGAGGTCTGCTTATAATCACTATTACATATGCTAATAATAAAATACTGTATGATAATGATATCAGTTATAAGTGCGAACAGAACAATTAACAAATAAAAGGTTTTCATAAGGTTTCGAAATCTAAAATACCCATAAAATATGTCCATCCTGCTGTGTCCCTTCCCAGAGTTCTCAGTGTTGGTGGATGTGGTCAGTGTGGAGAGGGGCTCTCTGTACTCTGCTGCTTGTGGTGAAGACATCCTCTCACTCTACCAGTTCAACATCAGCAGTACCAACTCACAGCCTACAGATAAAGGTGAGGATATACCCCATCTGGACAATATACTGTATACATCATCAACATGAAGGTATACATTATACATGTCTTCTTCAAGGCATCTCTAGTTGTTAACAATCATGGCAAAGGTCAAAGACAATTAGTTGTGTGAAATTTCCCTCCATTAAGTTTCCAGTTTCAATCTATTGACCTGCATCTCTCGTGCTCTCTCCCTGTCTCTCTTCACCCCTATCACTCTCCCTCCCTTGCTCTCTGTCCCTCTCTCCCGTCCTCTCTCTCTTCCCCCCACCCCTCTCTCAGGTCCCACGTTGTTGAATAAGATCGAGGTGGCGTTGTCCAATGAGAACCTGTCAGTGGACGTGGTCTCTCACTGTCTGCTGTGTCTGAAGGAGGAGTGGATGAAGTGAGTAACAACAACCCCTCTGATAAGCAGGGAATTTCCCTAAACTTTGAAGTTTCATTTCTTTGGCTTTTTCTAAACAGAGGTATGCAACTGTAGATAGTGGGGCATTAAAGAGTCAAACAAGTCCCCCAATGAAACCCCCCAAAGCCCCAGCCTGGTTACATTGGCTGTGCAGTACAGGATGATGTGGAATGCTTAATGTAGACCAGAATCATTGGGAAATTCCAATAACTCCTCTCCCTCCCACTTCTATCCATACCCATCCTCCCCTTAACCCCCTCCCCTCTCTCTATCCCTTCAATTCCTTAGTAAAGTGAAGGTGCTGTTTAAGTTCTCCAAGGTAGATGGGCGTGGGAGGGAGGACACCCAGAAGGTGTTGGCCCTGCTGGGTGCCACGGGGTCTGGGGAGGAGGACAACGTCAAGCTGCTCAAGTTCTGGATGACGGGACTCAGCAAGACCTACAAGAGCCATCTGATGACCGCTGTCAGAGGAGGGGAGAGGCCCCTTAGCCAGTGAGAGAGCAGTGGAGGAGAAGATGAGAGGTAGCGGGAGAGACCATACAGCTGGAGTGAAATATACTGTATCTCAGTATAGGAGACTGGTGGGAGGAGGTATAGGAGGGTGGGCGCATTGTAACGGCTGGAATCGATTAAATGGAACGGAGTCAAACGTGATTTCCATATGTTTGATGTGTTTGACACCGTTCCATTTATACCTTTCCAGCCATTATAATGAGCCCGTCGATTAGCTCCTCCCAGCACCCTCTGCGTGTATCTACTACTGTATTTGGACAGACAGAGAGAAAGGGAAAGAAAACGAGTGTGAATGAGTGAGTAATGACAGATAGACTGACTGAAGGATATGTTTGTGTCCAGGTGCTGACTTGATTAAAACCCATCCTTCACCATAAAGAACAAAAAGCCACTCTATGGGTCGGTTTTAAATTAATAATTAATTCAGATACATTATGTAAAACGTAATAAGTAATTTGTATCTTTTTTTTAGTAATCAAAAGGGAATTATTATAGGAACACTGTCCACAATTTTATGTCTGACTTATTATAAAAGTTTCAATAGTTTGTTAGCACATTGTACAGAGATATTCAAATAAAATAACTGCTTGAGCTGAAACTGAAATATTGGTGAGGCATTCATCCTTTTTCCCAACTGGCACCATCTTGTGGAGAATCATTAAATCAAAGAAAGAAGGGAGAAGAAAAAGAGTGGAGGGGGAAAAAACTTGTGTCCTTTGCCAGTTCCCTCTCACATGCTTTTTTTTTTACAATGAGTGGCTGTCAGCCAAGAGACCTCAAGTGGTGTAAAACAACAGTTCTAGGTCTTCGGTGACACGCAACATAAAAACCCTTGCATAATGAGATCTCAGTCCCTCAACATATCATTGTGTTGTATACTACCACATCAGCAGGGGGCTTCTTCACTAACAAGCTAGTAACTCATTATCATAAGTAAATAACTGCAAAGCTTTTTGTGTTTTCGCAGTTATTTGATCCCTTTCAGAAGGCTTTTGCTGAAGTCTGCAGACTTGTAAAATCCAGTAGCACGAGGCTTTGTTCAAGTTCATGCCCTGTTTTTTTTTACTGTGTATGTATATAATGCTTGAGCAAATTAGGGAGTATTATAACATACATTTTTTGTGTAGTTATACTTCTACTCTTGCACTGCATCTCAGTGCAAGAGGCTTCACTACAGTCCCTGGTTCGAATCCAGGCTGTATCACATCCGGCCATGATTGGGATTCCCATAGGGCGGCGCACAATTGGCCCAGCGTCGTCCTGATTTGGCCGGGGTAGGCGGTCATTGTAAATAAGAATTTGTTCTTTACTGACTTACCTAGTTAAATAAAGGTTAAACATTTTTTATTATAGTTCTTAAAAAGAGTGGGTGAAATTTGAGCTTTTAAAACAAATCTATATAAATAGAATGTACCAGTGAATCATACCTACTTAAAGTGTGTTTTCAACACAGAACAAAGAAATACAGTTGATTACACATGACCCAGTCAAGGTTTGATTTGATATTGTAAACTGTAGGCCAGCCCGCTGGTGGAACGTTAGGTCTTATAATATAGTAGAGTAGACAATAAAACAAAGTTACAGACGCAGAAATATCATACCCCCAAGAGATGCTAACCTCTCACCATTACAATAACATGGAGGTTAGCATTTCTGGGGGGTATGATATTTGTGCGTCTAACTTCCTCAATCATCATTATTTACAATTTATTCAGGATTATCCATAATCATGGTAGCATCCACATTAATGTAGAAGGGTTTAGAAACATATATTCTTATTTACAATAAAAGTGACTCAATGAGACAAAACATTATTATTATTTGCAATTAGTTTCTATTGGGCACAAAATAATCTGAAACACAACCAAAACAAACCACAAATGCATCCAACAAGATTGTTAAGTCACAAGCTTAATGTAATCATTGAATGCAAAGAATATGGGACCAAAGACTAAACTTTTGACTACTTTAATACACATATAAGGGAATTTGTCCCAGTACTTTTGGTCCCCTAAAATGGGGGGACTATGTACAAAAAGTGCTGTAATTTCTAAACAGTTCACCCGATATGGAGGAAAATACCCACAAGTTAAAGCTGACAGTCTGCGCTTTAACCTCATAGTCATTGTATAATTTCAAAACCAAAGTGTTGGAGTATAGAGCCAAAAGAAAACATGCTTCACTGATCCAATAATTACAGAGTGCACTGTATATACACTCTGGGTAGAAGTTCTTAGACACAGATCTAGGACCATCTTATCATTACCACATACTAACCTGAACCATAAATTAAGAATATGCTAAACTGACCTGAGATCATGGATCATCCTACTGCCCTATGCAGAGGACCAAGGTGAAAAGAGTTAGGACTGATGGTGCCTCTGGGAGGCTGAAGAATGTTGGTCTGTTGGACTGCAGAACTCTGTCTTCCTTTTCCCTTTGGATCTCTGGAACATTCACTGTTTCTCTTGGCCCATGTTCAAAATGGAAGTGACACAAGAAGTAGTACTACAACAATTGCTACGTAAAACCTGAACATGACAATGTACTAATTGATCTACTTCTGATCCCCACTCACTTTCCCAATACTAGTTTGTCATAACTAAAATATCTGTGTAGCACTTTAAATAATAAACTAGTGTACCACAAATTAAAGTGCTATCAAAATGTGAGAAAGTATCTAAGCCTCCAAACTGTGGGATATTAAACGTTTCCATTTCAAATCAACTGTCATTTTTTTGTTATTAATTAATTATTTTGTTTTGAGAAGTAACATCAGCTTCACTGTCATGATGATTATTGGCTTTGCACACTTGAATGACTTGCAGCTTATGTCAGTCAGTGTTGCAATCCTTTTAGCGACCCAAAAATACAAGATAATTCTTGATTTATGAGATCCTCTGGTGACTCACCAGGGTGAGTATTACAAACTGGCTCACTGGAGACAAGGAGGCAGGCACACGCTCAGGCACACATGGGGGGATTGAAAACATATGGCATGACTTAAGCCTTCTGAGGACTCATTTGGATTGTGGGTGGGGGGTTGCAGAGAGAGAGGGAGAGAGACAGTGAGAGAATAGAATCAACTATTAAAGACTACCAGAACCCACTGGATTCTCCAATTACCTTGAATGAGTTACAGGACAAAATAAAAACCCTCCAACCCAAAAAGGCCTGTGGTGTTGATGGTATCCTTAATGAAATGATCAAATATACAGACAACAAATTCCAATTGGCTATACTAAAACTCTTTAACATCGTCCTTAGCTCTGGCATCTTCCCCAATATTTGGAACCAAGGACTGATCACCCCAATCCACAAAAGTGGAGACAAATTTGACCCCAATAACTACCGTGGAATATGCGTCAACAGTAACCTTGGGAAAATACTCTGCATTATCATTAACAGCAGACTCGCACATTTCCTCAATGAAAACAATGTACTGAGCAAATGTCAAATTGGCTTTTTACCAAATTACCGTACAACAGACCATGTATTCACCCTACACACCCTAATTGACAACCAAACAAACCAAAACAAAGGCAAAGTCTTCTCATGCTTTGTTGATTTCAAAAAAGCCTTCGACTCAATTTGGCATGAGGGTCTGCTTTTCAAATTGATGGTAAGTGGTGTTGGGGGTAAAACATACGACATTATAAAATCCATGTACACAAACAACAAGTGTGCGGTTAAAATTGGCAAAAAACACACACATTTCTTCACACAGGGTCGTGGGGTGAGACAGGGATGCAGCTTAAGCCCCACCCTCTTCAACATATATCAACGATTTGGTGCGGGCACTAGAACAGTCTGCAGCACCCGGCCTCACCCTACTAGACTCTGAAGTCAAATGTCTACTGTTTGCTGATGATCTGGTGCTTCTGTCACCAACCAAGGAGGGCCTACAGCAGCACCTAGATCTTCTGCACAGATTCTATCAGACCTGGGCCCTGACAGTAAATCTCAGTAAGACCAAAATAATGGCATTCCAAAAAAGGTCCAGTCGCCAGGACCACAAATTCCATCTAGACACTGTTGCGCTAGAGCACACAAAAAACTATACATACCTCGGCCTAAACATCAGCGCCACAGGTAACTTCCACAAAGCTGTGAACGATCTGAGAGACAAGGCAAGAAGGGCATTCTATGCCATCAAAAGGAACATACATTTCAACATACCAATTAGGATCTGGCTAAAAATACTTGAATCAGTCATAGAGCCCATTGCCCTTTATGGTTGTGAGGTCTGGGGTCCGCTCACCAACCAAGACTTCACAAAATGGGACAAACACAAAATTGAGACTCTGCATGCAGAATTCTGCAAAAATATCCTCCGGGTACAACGTAGAACACCAAATAATGCATGCAGAGCAGAATTAGGCCGATACCCACTAATTATCAAAATCCAGAAAAGAGCCGTTAAATTCTACATCCACCTAAAAGGAAGCGATTCCCAAACCTTCCATAACAAAGCCATCACCTACAGAGAGATGAACCTGGAGAAGAGTCCCCTAAGCAAGCTGGTCCTAGGGCTCTGGTCACAAACACAAACACACCCCACAGAGCCCCAGGACAACAGCACAATTAGACCCAACCAAATCATGAGAAAACAAAAAGATAATTACTTGACACATTGGAAAGAATTAACAAAAAAACAGAACAAACTAGAATGCTATTTGGCCCTAAACAGAGAGTACACAGCGGCAGAATACCTGACCACTGTGACTGACCCAAACTTAAGGAAAGCTTTGACTATGTACAGACTCAGTGAGCATAGCCTTGCTATTGAGAAAGGCCGCAGTAGGCAGACATGGCTCTCAAGAGAAGACAGGCTATGTGCTCACTGCCCACAAAATGAGGTGGAAACTGAGCTGCACTTCCTAACCTCCTGCCCATTGTATGACCATATTAGAGAGACATATTTCCCTCAGATTACACAGATCCACAAAGAATTCAAAAACACATCCAATTTTGATAAACTCCCATATCTACTGGGTGAAATTCCACAGTGTGCCATCACAGCAGCAAGATTTGTGACCTGTTGCCACAAGAAAAGGGCAACCAGTGAAGAACAAACACCATTGTAAATACAACCCATATTTATGGTTATTTATTTTCCCTTGTGTACTTTAACCATTTGTACATTGTTACAACACTGTATATATATAATATGACATTTATAATGTCTTTATTGTTTTGAAACTTCTGTATGTGTAATGTTTACTGTTCATTTTTATTGTTTATTTCACTTTTGTATATTATTACCTCACTTGCTTTGGCAATGTTAACACATGTTTCCCATGCCAATAAAGCCCCTTGAATTGAATTGAGAGGAACTTTTGTGAGTGTAATATTTACTGTTTATTTTGTATTGTTTATTTTACTTTTGTTTATCTATTTCACTTGCTTTGGCAATGTAAACATATGTTTCCCATGCCAATAAAGCCCCCTGTGTCACGGTCGTCTTGTGGTGAATGAGTGGACCAAGGCGCAGCGTGAGAGAAATACATCTTCCTTTTATTAGACGAAGACGTAACACGAAACAAAACAATAAACGACCGTGAAGCTATAAATTAAAGTGCGCACACAAGCTACTAACGTTCAACATAGACAATTACCCACGAAAGCCTACTGTCTATGGCTGCCTTAAATATGGCTCCCAATCAGAGACAATGAATGACAGCTGTCTCTGATTGAGAACCATTCAGGCAACCATAGACTTGCCTAGACAACTATACTAAACCCAACCCCATACACTCAACAAAACCCCCTATACAATACCCAAGACGAGACAAATACATACAAAACATCCCCCCTGTCACACCCTGACCTAACCAAAATATTACAGAAACAAAGAATACTAAGGCCAGTGTGTGACACCTTGAATTTAATTTCATTTAATTGCGTGGGAGAGGGGGCTTGGTCAGTCAATAGGGAGGTGAAATGACTGGTGGTGGGAGGGGCTGAGAGATTTACAGGGAGCAGATATCAAGCACTTTCCCTTTCAGGCTAGCCTCTGTCTGAGCTCACACAGACAGACTGCCCAGAGGGCGAGAGAGAGATAGCGGGTCTGTTTCTCTCACTCTGTCCATTAGCCATTTAAAGGGTGAGAAGAGAGTGAGGTCTGTAATATACTGGGTCAACAGGGAAACAGAAAGGGAAAGGAGAGAGAGGCTGCAGCTTGACAAACTGGGAGGTGGGGAAATCCAAAGTGAGATCGCAGTGCAGATTGAGTGAGAGAAGGGGGTGTGGAGATTTGGAAAGTACCAGGGAGACAAAAGGAGGAATTCTAAAAAAGAGGTCAACTAAGCTGGAGTCTCAACAGTAGAGGGAAAAGACTCAGAGCTCAGAGCTCTCTCTCTCTCTCTCTCTCTCTCTCTCTCTCTCTCTCACTGTCACACACTTGACGGAACCGCTGAGGAAACTTTGCCTAGTCAGACCAAAGGACTTATTTGAGCTGCGAATTGCATGGTTTCAACCACAGAAATGGAGAAGTGGCCTTTCTCATGAAGATAAAAGGATGTCACGATCAGGTAAGAGGAATTCAGTGATGACATAAATTCAGAGTATGCAAAAGTGAATTGATTGATTCGTGGATTTGTATTTGTTTAATTAATTTGACCAGATTAGTGGATTTGTATTTGTTTAATTAATTTGACCACATTACCATTGTACTGTAATTCCTATAGTGATTCTGTAATTTGGGTTTGTAGTTAATTTGCTCAAAATATTAATTAACGCAATAAGTTAACAGGAAGTCATGATGTTTCTCATTAAGCATGTGGCTGGAACCACATGGGCAGGACACATACATTTTCCATCCATTAACCTGCTGCATCTCTCTCTCTCTCTTTACTTCGATCTCTCACAGTTTTACTGTTGCTATCAATATTGACACTCCAAGGTAGCGGATGTGATTACTTTTTGAGGGGGGTTGTCGATAATCTTCAAACCACCATTAACTCAGACCACTCTGGATTTGTGAGTTGAACGTTGTGGCTATCCTTTTGTACCTGCATGCACCCTGAGTAATGACAGTGGTTTAAACAAATATGCTTTCACTTCCTAGTGGTTACATTTTTTATCAATTCGATGTTTTGTCTATTGGCATAGATACTCTTGTGAATACTGTGATTCCTGAACCAGTTTTTTCCTCCAAGCGTAAGGTGTTCCCTAAAGACTATTGGATTTCCCACCACTACAATGTCAACCTGCTGTGCAACACTGATCCGGTGAGGCACCATCTATTGATTAAATGACACCATTTTAGTAATTGATTTATTCTCGTGTTTTATACAAACATGTCACACTTAGTGTATCTGCTGTCTATCATTAAATCCTTCATTCTGATTCTCTGTTGAGCAATGCGGGAGGACCGGCTCATGGTAATGGCTGGAACGGAGTTTGTGGAATGGTATCAAATATACAGTATCAAACACTGGTTTTCCATGTGTTTGGCGCCATTCAATTCGCTCTCTTCCAAACATTATTATGAGCCGTCCTCCCCTCAGCAGCCTCTACTGGTTCCAGTACTCTAGTCTACCTTTGTGTTGTTGTCAGCGTTACTGGGCAAGACAATCAATAAACTCTGATTAGCACAATGATGATCAGCTCTGTGTGGTGCGCCGTCTATTCAAATCATCAGCGTAACCTCTGTGTCTAAAATCCTACTTCTGCCTCGGCTGTCCCTCCAGTGTTGTGTGTTCCGAGCTGCGACTGTTCTCTCTGACTCCTGGCTCCAGCTCCGCAGCCAGCTGTGGCCAGAGCACCATAGCTTCGAATTCATCTCCAACATTATACAAGCCCTGGATGACAGGGGTATGACAAAAGGGGTAGGTATACCATGTCGTGGACATACTCCAGTTATAACCGCGGGAGGTATGGGGGCTGAGGGTGCAGCGCCCCCCCCCCCCAAAAAAATGTAACTTTTTTTCACTAAAGTCGTGCATTGGTCCTGTATTAGCAAAACAATATAGCCGTCTGTATTGCCAGAAAATCTTTCTTCCCCAAACTACTTCCCGAGGCTGTGACTCTAGTAGTCTATATGAACTGTTTTGGATAGAGAGTGTACTGTAGGTTGCAAGTGGGGGTGAACAAGTAGCAGCATGTACTCAAAAGAGACGTACACAGCAGCCTTAAACATTTTGGACTAAGTTATGTAAAAATAAAACAACTATGCCCTGGCAAATGCAACAAAACACTATAAAGATGCCTTGTTGTAGTAAAAAATGACATAAAATGGCTAAAACAGGGGAGAATAACGTTTTTTTCCAGGGATGCAAACTAGTCATCTTTCGGCGAAATTCGCGGTTTTGAATCCAAAATAGGTGACCTACGTGATTCGTGTAGATCCGATGAGAAAAGGTGGGGGGGCGTTGGATGACTGCTGGCTGTATGCGAACGAGTGATGCGTGTTTGGAGCAATACTGGCTGCACTGTATACAAGGCTCAGCCAATCGTTCACATAACAACATAATGCAGCACGCGACCGTAGAGAGAAAAAACAACAACAGCGCGCGCTCTGGAAAGAGAGTGGAAGGCGGGTTGCAAGTTAATTTACAGCAGCGCGTCCCCTGAACGATAACGAGAGGTAGGTGAGAAGCCTGACCACGGAGACGGGGTGAGAAGGTGATGAAGTGTACTTCATGAGCTGGAACCGAAAAACAACTGGTATTTGGAAAGTTTGAGGTGAGGGAGAAAGTGTGGTGAAACAAATATTTTAAGTATCTTGCTAACGTTAGCTGGATCGAATTACCCGTTAGATAGCCAGAGAAATGTTGAGCAACATTAGCCAACTTAACTGATCAAATAATTGAGTTTGGTGTGAAAATTAGCTGGCTAATGAAGTCAGACAGCTACAACATCAGATGAGCTAACGTTTGTAACCTAACCAATTCGCTATAGTATTAACTGGTAACGTTAAAGCAGTTAAGTGGAGCTGGGCCTGATTTAGCTGGATGTCACTATAGCGGCGAAAGGAACACCACACACTTTCCTTCTTTCTCACTTTTCAATACAGCGCCAGTGGATAAAAAATGGTATGCCAGGTGTACTCTGCCTGAAAGAGATCAATTATGCCAACAAAAGGCATCATGCTCTGCTGGCACATTGAAGAACAGATGTCCACAGGCAGAAAGTGTACAATGTAATAATGTGCAGTGTAGCCAAAATATATTGCTTTTGTTGTGTTGAATTTAACAGTAACACGTGTGTGAGTGAGGGGGTATTATTTAATTTTTGACTCAGTGGACGTTATTTTTGCACACATGTAGCCTTGTGCACTTGACCGATATCTGCTATAGTGGCCGCTATAATAGAGCAAAAATATAATGCCTGTGTTTCGTTCTATTTATACTAAATATGTTTTTTTATGCAATATTTAGATGTGTGTGGTCACAAGCATTCTATTATAAAGGCTGTCATGGCTAACTGCAATATTAGTGTATTGTTTTTTTCTCAAGACCCGAGTGTCATTTGCAATAAAGTCTAGGCAACAAATAACATTGGATTTCTTGCTTTACATTTTTTAGCTGTGAGTTAGGTTCACTTTAACCACTTTTTATTTTGCACACAGAGACTGATTATGTAGATCATATTATTTGTTGTTTAATTAGTTAAAACCTGCATTTGCCCCGAGCATTTTCTTTTGTTGCATGTTTCGGGGGGGGTCACCTTTTTGGGCCCTCACCAGTTTGCATCCCTGTTTTTTTCTTGACCATGTGGCTTGACTATGCTACGACCAGTGCATAGTTTTCCTGTTTAGGTCACTTATAATGTATATCACAGAGGTTAACTCCCCAGAGAAATGGCTATCAATCAATGACAGTGCTTGCACTGTATGTTTGTTTAATAACAACTCCTCTCCTCCCTTATCCCCCTTTCCTCTCCTCCCTTATCACATCCCTCTCTCACAGAGATTTGAGGATCCTGACCCTTCAGTTCTTCCCTCCGTCTCCTCCTCTCCAGAGAAACTTCTCAACTTCACTTCATCTGTTTTCTCCAAATGGCTGGAGCTGGGGTGCTCGGCCCCGGTGGACACTTGTCCCTTCCCCACTCTGGCCTCTCCTGCTGGTGAGGAAGAAAGGGCAGCTTTGGAAAGTAAAAAAGTGAGGTTATTAACCACACGAGCAGTTCACAGGGAGAATGAAGGGGAAACAGGGATGAGGTTACACACACCTCCACCAACCAATAGGAGCCCAACATCCAAAGGTGGGCTCCTATTAGTTCTTTCTGGGTCTTTGTTTTTTTTAAACCTTTATTTAACTAGGCAAGTCAATTAAGAACAAATTCTTATTTACAATGATGGCCTAAAAATGGTTTGGAGCACTGGTTGGCTTTTTCTTCTCAGTCTGTCCATTCTAGCTGTTCTAATGCAGTAAGCTTTGTCAATCAAGTGACTGACATGCACACTTAATTGTTGCACTGAATGTACAACTGCAGTCAAGATTATGTATAGAATAACAACCTTTTAATTTACTTTCTGCACACTAGAGTTCTATTATAGCCATAAGAAACCATTACGTACCTATACAACATAGCCATATGTATAAAAAGCCATATTCTACACAAGCTAACTAAACACTAACAAGTGTTTTATATTGAGCAAGCAACAGAACATAAATGATTGTCCAATATTTCTGATCAAATTCATATGATATTTACAATGCAGTGGAATGTGAATATTTCTTTGTCTGCTGGTCTTCAATTCATGTTTTTTTTTTTTAATTAACTTTTGTACATACTGCATCTTGTAAATAAAAACCATGCAGCCATTATGAGTTTCTCTGATGTAGTTTTGTGCTGACTGTTACCATCCCCAGTGGTTTTCCCTTAGTGCTGACTGTTACCATCCCCAGTGTGGGGAGTATTGTGCAATTGCTGCACTGCTGTCTGATTCTCAACAGCTATCCTTTTTCTTTGTTTTCTACAGGAAGACTTCTGTCATAAGTAAGTTGTAGTTCAATATCATTTTTATGTCTGCAGTTACTAGGTAGGCCTACAACTGAGCCAAATCACTCACATTAATTACACACATCAGCTATATGTATGTATGCCAATACATGCACAGACACATTAGACAGAACACTTGCAAAATCTTTGATACAAAAAGAAGGGACCCCTTTTTTCCTGCTGTTTAAGACAGAACTTCCATTAAACTCAGCCAGGTGCTTTCTTTAATGCACACAAACTTTAAAAAACAAGGCTCAGAGACCGACAGCAATACCCCCAAGGCATGTCTCACATTCTTTTGTAAATGTAGAGGCAGCAGAATAAGCATCAGCCTTTCTGAGAAACTATGATAAACCTCTGCAGACACAATAGAGAGAGTAATGGTGAAGGTGTAAACTTGGCAGTAGAAAGCCTAAACAGTATACTTGACCTTTCAGTTTACCTATCAAATCTAAAAATGTCAAACAGACAACCTAGAAACTGAAGTGAAATGTCTACTATTTGCTGATGATCTGGTACCCTTCTGTACCCAGCCAAGGAGGACCTACAGCAGCACCTAGATCTTCTGCACAGATCCTGTCAGACCTGGGCCCTGGCCTCCCGAGTGGCGCAGTGGTCTAAGCTGTGCCACTAGAGATCCTGGTTCGAGTCCAAGCTCTGTCGCAGCCAGCCGCGACCAGGAGACCCATGGGGCGGCGCACAATTGGCCCAGCGTCGTCCGGGTTAGGGGAAGGTTTGGCCGGCAGGGACGTTCTTGTCCCATTGCGCACTAGCGACTCCTGTGGCGGGCCGGGCGCAATGCACGCTGACACGGTTGCCAGGTGTACAGTGTTTCCTCCTACACATTGGTGCGGCTGGCTTCTGGTTTAAGCGGCCGTTGTGTCAAGAAGCTGGGTTGTGTTTCGGGTGACACATGGCTCTTGACCTTCGCCTCTCCCGAGTCCATACGGGAGTTGCAGCGATGGGAAAAGACTGTAACTACCAATTGGATACCACGAAATTGGGGAGAAAGGGGGTTAAAAAAAAGAAAGACTTGGGCCTTGACAGTAAATTTCAGTAAAACAAAAATAATGGTGTTTAAAAAAAGGTCCAGTTGCCAGGACCACCAATACATATTCCATCTAGACACTGTTGCCCAAGAGCAAACAAAAAACGATACCTACCTCGGCCTAAACATCAGCACCACAGGTAAATTCCACAAAGCTGTGAACGATCTGAGAGACAAGGCAAGAAGGGTCTTCTACGCCATCAAAAGAACATATAATTCGACATCCCATTTATGATCAAGCTAAAACTACTTGAATCAGTTATAGAACCAATTGCCCTTCATGGTTGTGAGGTCGGGGTCTGCTCACCAACTAAGAATTCACAAAATGTGACTTTGCATGCAGAATTCTGCAAAAACATCCTCCATGTACAACGTAAAACACCAAATAATGCATGCAGAGCAGAATTAGGCCGTTACCCGCTAATGATCAAAATCCTGAAAAGAGCCGTTAAATTCTACAACCATCTAAAAGGAAGTGATTCCCAAACCTTCCATAACAAAGCCTTCACCTACAGAGAGATTAAGCTAGAGAAGAGTCCCCTAAGCAAGCTGGTCCTGGGGCTTTGTTCACAAATACATACAGAAAACACTTGTTCCTTTCTCACTCTGGATTCTCCTGCTTGTGAGTTGAACATGGTGGCTATCCTTTTGTACCTGCATGCACCCTGAGTAATTGTCACACCCTGATCTGTTTCACCTGTCTTTGTGCTTGTCTCCACCCCACTCCAGGTGTCGCCCATCTTCCCATTATCCCCTGTATAGTTATCCCTGTGTTCTCTGTTTGCCAGTTTGTCTTGTCTTGTCAGGTCTTACCAGCATTCTTTCCCACCTTCCTGTTTCTCTAGTTCTGTTTCCTAGTTTTTCCCGGTTCTGACCATTCTGCCTGCCTTGACCCTGAGCCTGCCTGGCGTCCTGTATCTGCCTAACTCTGACCTGAACACAAACCGTGTTTCTAATGAATCATCTGAGAACTGTACTATCCGCCTCCCGTGTCTGCATCTGGGTCATATCCTGAGTCGTGATAGTACAAACTGGCCATGACTGACCCAGCAGACTCTGATCAGCTCCGCAACGCCATCTCCTCCCAGGGAGCCACCATTGGAAGACACAAGGAGTTACTTCAAGGTCTTATGGAAGGATTCGAGACCTTGGCGGAACGCCAGGACTGTGCCTTCAACACATTGCTGGAGCAATTCCGTGGATTGTCTGTGAGGCAGCCCGCCACTACAGTAACCCCCCAGACTGTCAATTACCCCACTACCAGTGGCGTTTCTCTCCAAACTACCCTGGCTTCCCAAGAACCTCACTTACCTCCTCCTGAGCGCTATGCTGGAGATCCCGGAGATCCATTTCTCTCCCAGTGTTCTCTCATCTTTGAGCTGCAACCCTCTTCAATTCCCTCAGATCAATCGAGGATAGCGTACGTGATAACGCTGACGAGTTCCTTCACGGGTTGTCGGAGGTGATTAAAGACATGCTCTTAGCCCGGGAGTTGCCCCTGGACCTCGACTCCCTCATTTCCTTGACCATCCGGATCGATGGGTGGTTACAGGAACGTAGGAGGGAGAAGGAGTCTGCTCCCTGTCGCTGACGCTCGTCCTTGATTTCCACCTCGCCTCCGAGGAATCCCGGAAATCCCCGAAACCCACATTTCCGAGTGGATCCGATGTCGGACGAAGTCTCTCGGAGGGCACCGAGGGCTGTCGAGTCGTCTCCTCCAGAGCCCATGCAACTGGGCAGGGCTAGATTGTCTCCTGCTGAGCGCTTACGCAGACTTAACACCCAGAGCTGTCTGTATTGTGGAGCTACGGGACATTTTTTATCTATCTGCCAATTAAAGAACCAGGCTCATCAAGGAGGTACTAGTACGAGTCTGCTGGTGAGCCATACGGGGAGTTTCCCATCTTCCATTGCTCGTACCCCTCTCCATGCTACCCTGTTGTGGGGTGACCAGTCCAAATCTCTCTGGGTGCTCATAGGCTCTGGGGCCGACGAGAGCTTTATGGACGCTACACTGGTGTCGAAGCTGGGAGTCCCCACACAACCCCTCTCCATTCCCATGGACGTCAGAGCGTTGAATGGGCGCTCTATTGACATAGTCACCCACACCACGTGTCCCATTAACCTGAGGGTGTCGGGTAATCACAGTGAGTTTATGCAGTTCCTGCCCATTGAATCCCATCATGCACCCGTGGTTTTGTGGTTTTCCTGGCTGCAGAGGCACAACCCCCTGACCGACTGGGCTACTGGTTCTATCCTGGGTTGGAGCCCGTTTTGCCATGGGCATTGCCGACCCGACTCCTCCGGAGCCCATGCAAATAGGCAGGGCTAGATTGTCTCCTGCTGAGCACTTACGTAGACTAAACACCAATAATCTGTATTGTGGAGCTACGGGACATTTCTTATCTACCTGCTCATTAAAAGACCAGGCTCGTCAGTAGGTACGAGTACACTGGTGAGCCGTACGGGGAGTTTCCAATCCCTTACTAATCCCCTCTATGCTACCATGTTTTGGGGAGGCCAGTCCAAATCCATCCAGGAGCTCATTGACTCTGGAGCCGACGAGAGCTTTATGGACACTACCCTGGTGTCTGAGCTGGGTATCTCCACTCAACCCGTTTCCATTCTGATGGATGTCAGAGCGCTGGATGTGCGATCTATTAGCAGAGTAAACCACAGTATGGTTCCTATCCACCTGCAAGTGTCAGGCAACCACAGTAAATCCATGCAGTTTCTGCTCCTGCAGTCTCCTCGTGTACCCATGGTTTTGGTGTTTTCATGTCTCCTGAGGCACAATCCCCTTATTGACTGGGCTACAAGGTCCATTATGGGTTGGATCCTGCTTTTCCATGTATATTGTTTGAAGTCGGCGCAGCCTGCCCCGGGACATCTCCTTGCTGGCTTGGGAAAAACCTTGGATCTCTCTGCCGTTCCCACGGAGTACCAGGACTTACGGGAGGTTTTCAACACTGCCCAAGCCACATCTCTTCCACCGCATCAAGAGACTTTATTCCCTTTCGGGTCCGGAGACCAAGGCGATGGAGGGGTATATTGAGGACTCTCACTGCAGGGATTATGCGTCCATCTTCCTCCACCGCCGGCGCAGGGTTCTTCTTTGTGGAGAAGAAGGATAAGATCTTGTGTCTGAGTATCGACTACCGGGCTCTCAATGACATTATGGTTAAAAACCGTTACCTGCTACCACTCATCTCCTCAGATTTTGAGCATCTCCAGGGGGCGATCATCTTCTCCAAGTTGGACCTTCGGAACGCCTACCATCTGGTTCAGCTACGGGAAGGAGATGAGTGGAAGACTGCCTTTAACATGGCTAGCGGGCACTATAAGTACCTGGTGATGCCATTTGGACTGACCAACTCTCACGCAGTGTTCCAGACCCTGGTCCGTGATGTGCTCCGAGACATGTTGTAAACCGATTTTTGTTTGTCTACCTCGACGACATCCTCATTTATTCCCGGTCAGCTCAAGAGCACGTCCTCCATGTCCGACAGGTCCTCCAGCGTCTCCTGTAGAACCAGCTTTTCGTGAAGGCGGAGAAATGTGAGTTCCATAGCTCCACCATCTCCTTCCTAGGATACGTCATCACTGCAGGGAATATTCAGATGGACCCTGACAAGGTGAGAGCGGTGGTAGATTGGCTCAACCCACATCCAGAGTGCAGCCGCAACATTGACAAAACGCTGATAGGCTTGACGAGACAAGATGAACTGGCAACAGACAAACAGAGAACACATGTATAAATGCACCGAGATAATGGGGAAGATGGGCGACACCTGGAGGGGGGTGGAGACAAGCACAAAGACAGGTGAAACAGATCAGGGTGTGACAGTGTCATTCTCTGCTCAGCTTCCTGGCTGATTCCTGTAAGTAACACACTGACTGAACAGTTGCAGCTCCAGAGCTACAGTTGCAGCTGCAGAGCTGAAAAAATGAGCTGTTGGGAATGCACTTTGGATGGAATGTAGCTTCACAACTCAATTATAAGGGCTCTTTCTTCTCACATAAACAAAAATCGCTCATGCCCATGCATGCACACACCCTGACCCACCCAGACATGCACACACACACTTTAGACAGAACACTTGCAAAATCTTTGATACAAAAAGAAGTAGCCCCTTTTTTCCTGCTTAAGACAGAACTCCCATTAAACTCAGCCAGGCGCTTTCTTTGCGCACAAACTATAAAAAGCAAGGCTCGGTGACCGACAGCAATACCCCCAAGGCATGTCTCACTTCCTTTTGTAAATGTAGAGGCAGTAGAATGAGCATCAGCCTTTCTGAGAAACTATGATAAACCTCTGCAGACACATTTGAGAGAGAGAGACACAGTTGAGAGAGAGACACAGTTGAGAGAGAGACACAGTTGAGAGAGGATGTTGCACAACATCAAAACAGACAGTGAGAGTCAAACAAACATATGCACACAGATAATGTTTGCTGTCCTATTATGAGGAGAGGACAACCACAGAGAGGACAGAGAGAGTTTTCAGTTTTTCTTTCTGTTTTAATTAACTGCTTCATAGCCCCGGGTGTTGGGAAATAACATAAGACAGCAAAAATACACATTTCGAAAAAATAAGGTCTGTGGTAAGTACAGGCTTAGGAGATTTGATACGTTTTGTTCTATGAGGTAATCTTCATCAGCTAACGGCACTTTTTGTGAATTTTTAAGCATTTATGTAATCAAAAATGCACTTAAAGCACATGAAAGGATTCATAATTCATAAAGGTCATGTTAACTGACTGATATTATCTCATAGAACAAAAAGTATAAGATCTCTGATCTTCAAAGCTTGTGTTAACCTTATTTTCGGCATTTATTACAAAACCTTATCCTTTCCCCATTCATTTTCCCAATAGAAATGGCTCAAGGAACCTGAGGTAACTCATTTCTGTTTTTGAGGACTACAAGCTGGCGAGCTCTATGGCGCTGCCTGTGTTAATACGACCTTTTGGCCACTAGAAGCCTCAATCATTCTCTATGGTAAATACCCATCACCATTACACCAGAAGTAAACATGATGATATGTGGTAAAGTATTGATATTGCATGACTAAAATTGCAATGATAATGCTGAGGCTCAGCAATGCAAGTGGCTGGAGTTTGGACTGTAGGCTCAGTGGCGATTTTAGCATGTAAATCTTGGTGGGGAAACTCCCCAAAAATGTTTTTGATGCATGCCAGTAAAGCCACTACACAACACAAGACACCACTAACAATACATTAATTCCACTGTAATGGTAACAAACGGTGCCACAAAAACTGTTAAGGCCTACATGAAGCTGTCCCAATAGCAGAGCCTTCCTTTCAGCACATGGAGTGAATCCTTATCAGCTGTGCCTTGTCTGGCAGCGATACAGTTAATTCAGCCTAATTTACTGCCTTTTTAAAAACCATAGCTGATATGGCTGACTTGTTTAAACAAATGTGGTTTCTACTGACAATTGAGATGTACAAACTATGGCATAAGGGAACATTAAGGGAACATTAAGGGAACATTAAGGGAACATTAGCTCGCTCATTAATGAGCGAGCTAAAATGGATGTAATGAATATAACTATTTGTTCAGCACTTTTGAAATGTAGAGCCAAAGAATTCAGAACATGGGCTGTTCTTACAGTATTCTCCCTGTACACCAAGTCAGAACCATAAGATAAATAAAGGGGGCGTACTGTATAAGCAGACAATGAAAGCTCTTAAAATATTAAATGATTACATCTGTCTAAAACAGGCTATACGCTACATGTGCACCACCAAGTCAGAACAGTAGGCTAAGTTATGAGGGGGAAAGGGACCAAGTTATTAGTGTGAGGCACATGGGCTACTAACAGCTTACTACACAACATACACTTAGTATTACTTTCTTAGCTACAGTATACATATCTCCCTGGCATATTACATCATTGATGCAGCAGCATAAAATATATTTTTGGACTCACTGTTGTGCTGTGCTCACTTGAACAGGAAGGTGGCACGGGGGTCCTTCTTGTGGGCAAATTTTGTCTGGCATTCTCTGGATTTATGGTGCTTTCAAGACAACTGGGAACTCAGAAAAAAACAAGGTTGAATCATGACGTCAGTGATCTTCAGGTCGGAGCTCCCGACTTGGAATTCCGAGTTTGTTGACCGTTCAAAATGTATTTTCCCAGTCGGTGCTTGTGATTTTTTCAGAGTTCCCAGTTGCCTTGAACTCACTAAAGTCTGAGATTTCCCAGTTCCGAGTTTCCAGTTGTTTTGAACGCGGCAGAAGTCATTCTGGATTGACAGCATGGACAATGTATTCAGCCTTTTCTGGCCTATTGTGTTGCGTGTGAATATTTATCCGTTTAAGTTGTTAGGATTTATGTTTATGCACTATAGCCCGCTACCATATTGTTTGAAGATGAATATTGTTTTGTTACACACACACACAAACAATACAGATGTGTAGGTGTGTAAAGACTGATCAACATAGAGGGACAGGCTATACAGGCTGTGGTCAATCTGGAGAGGGGAGGGATGCATATCTCTAAGCCACCAGGGAGGGTAGAGCACTGGACAATACCATATTAGGAACTGTTTGAGTGTAGAATCGACGGAGACACAAGACGGATCTAATCTACCCAACAACCAGATGCGGACAGAGGAGAGCACCATGGGACTTGGACAAGTCCGAGTGCCAGCATAGGCTGACCAAAGTTTAAACCGCACTCAGCCTCTACTATGATAGGCCAACGGAAGAGTTGGAACTAAAGCTGTCATAGTATAAGAACTGCTATTTGAGTACATTCCACAGTTCCCTGTTTTACCCTGCGCGGTGATACAGCGAACCCGTATATACGAAAATTGCATTTACCATTTATCGCATGAGTTTAATTAAAATACTTAAAGTATATTCGGTAACTCTGAATCACATTTTGTCCTGATACCAGATTTGAACTGACGCAAATCTCTTTCAAAGTTTGGAAAAGAGACTCTTAAACCCAGACTTGGACCACACATCCTCTCCACCGAATAGAAGCCTTCTTGCATGGGCACTTTTAATGTAAATTTATGGCAGCACCCAAGGGGCTTGAACTTTCTAGCTCTCCCTGTAGATTTTGTGGTGATGTAGTGTCCCCATGAGTGACAGAACACTGAGCAAATCATGGCACAACTAGAGAAGATTACCAACTCCTACACTCTGTATTTTTCTGGCTGCCCCTCCACCACACAAAGCACTAAGCTATGCTGAAACACCTGCATTTCTGATCTGCTTTACTCAAGAAAGCAAAAAAGAGACCATGTTTGTATTCGGCTTTATTAACCCAATATTTTTGTTTACATTGTTTGCAAACTGATATGTGACACGTATTAATGCCAAAATAACATGCGAAACAGGGGAACAAATATTTTAGCTAAACACGTGGGGCTCAAAAACCCACCTGCCTTGAATGGGTGGCCACAATCAACTATTTTCAAATCTTGTTCACTTTACATTTTGTAATACTTTTTGTTTATCCATAAGATTACAGTAATTCCTTCCTTGGTTAGATGCTTTTAGAATTAGTGGACTTTACTGGCAGTAACAAGGGTCAGGCAAAATTCCAGACTATCTGCCAAAAGAGGTCAGGAATAGAGGGGGCACATCAGCTGAATTATCGTAAATGAGCGAGACAGAGCGAACGAGAGACAAACCACGTGATCAATCCACCGGAAGTAAGCAAAGCCTGGCCCCTCAAAATGTCGGCGCCCGGAGAAGTCACGCTTCCGAACGAAGATGGAGAGATGGAAGAAATGGAAGGGGGTGGCAGCGACGAAGACGAAATGGAAGAAGAGGGAAAGGATGGAGAACAGGAAACTCAAGTTTATGTCCCCGGAAAACAGCCTCTCCAACCCGGAGAGGAGCTCGAGATGGACCGTTCGGCTTACCGCATGTACCACGATTGTCAGACAGGTTGGTCCAACAGTTAACTAGCTAATATAGTTATTTTATTGCCCATCAAACAAATTAATTTGAATGTTTTGAACTTGCAATGTCACGAACTGTTATTTCAAATGTATTGGATAGCTTGTTAGCTAACGTTATAGCATTAGTTTGTAATTCACCAAAGATTGATCTAGATGGGCACTTGCTGATTGTTTTGCTTTGTCACCATATACCCCCCGCCCCAGGTGCTCCTTGCCTGAGCTTCGACGTGTTGAGAGATGCGAATGGAGACGGCAGGGAACAGTATCCCCTCTCTATGTTGCTCTGTGCAGGCACACAGGCTGACGCTGCCCTCAGCAACAGGTAACTGTCACACCCACCGATCCATAACAATGACACTCAGCATACCCTCAGACTGCCTTCCTATTGTGAGGCTGATGTGAAGGGATCCCCAAATACTCACATTGAATATACTTTTTGCACACATCGCTATTGGTAGTCCTTCATTGCCCAGGCCTCATTGACTTATCCTACCATACCTTTTCTCCTCCTTCCTCTAAGACTGCTTCTCATACGCATGCACAACCTCCATGGTACTACAGAGAAAGTGAAGGAGAGGGACGAGAGCAGTGATGGAGAGAGTGATGAAGAGGATGATGATGATGAAGATAAGAAGCCACAGATGGAGTTGGCCATGATGCCTCACTACGGAGGGATCAACAGAGTCCGAGTGAGTTTAACTGTTCTCATTGTCTGAGAGTATCTGAATATCTCTTGCACCCTCAGTTTGTTCTTCTGTACATGCACCCTGATTGGACTGTGTGTGATGTGAGGCAGCAGTGGTTTGAAAGGCTCAACATTAACGTTGTCTGTTTTCCCACCAGGTGACCCATCGTGGAGATCAGTCATTGGCTGCTGTCTGGTCAGAGAAAGGTCAGGTGGAGATATTTGACCTCCGATCCCAGATGGAAGCCGTCCACAGTTCAGCTGCCATGTCAACCTTTGTCAAACAGCAGAAGGAAGCCATGCCCCTCTTCAGTTTCTCAGGTCACATGACGGAGGGCTTTGCCATTGATTGGTCGCCCAAAGTACCCGGTGAGTCGGTCCATTGCCACGTCTGATGTTTTGGTACGTCTAAAGCAGAGTGCATATTCCTCACCATCCGCTGTGTAGATACTGTTCTATGTATAAGGGGACGTCTACTATGTTGGCTTCCATCCCAAATTAATGAGAATGACTGGCTCAATCTAATTACCTTGATGATAAATTAGATTTTTTTTGTACAGGACTAGTCTTAATGTGGTTCTGGGAAACTGTCCCTAAATAAATGTGAATACACGAGTAAAATAATAAGCTTATTTATTAGTATGTTTTGTCTAAAAGGTCGGCTGGTCAGTGGCGACTGCAAAAAGAACATCCACGTGTGGGAACCACGGGAGGGAGGGACTTCCTGGCAGATCGACCAACGGCCTTTCAGTTCTCACACCAAATCCGTGGAGGACCTGCAGTGGTCCCCCACAGAAGCCACGGTATGATGGAAGAAGCAGTGGGATGTTAGGCTGAGTGACAATATCAATAGATGTAAAGAAACTTTTTTAATGTCAGAAGAAGCAGACATGAAATGAGGTCAGTTGCAGAATTATAGCTAAAACTCCAACTTTCTGTCATTGTCCTCTTTTTCCCCCTCCTCCCTCTTCCTCCTCCCTCTCTTTCATCCTACCCCCAAGGTTTTTGCCTCCTGCTCTGTGGATCAGTCCATCCGGGTCTGGGACACCAGAGCCCCGCCCAACTCCATGCTCTGTGCCAAGGAGGCACATTCCTCAGACGTCAACGTCATCAGTTGGAACAGGACTGAACCATTCCTCCTGTCTGGCGGGGACGACGGACTTCTGAAAGTTTGGGACTTGAGGCAGTTCCAGGTAAGAACTGCAGTAGGGTTAATTTGCCCCTAGACCTAGACATTAGGCTAAGGTTGTGATTTAAGGAGGGTCAGCTGATCCTACGGTACCAACCAGGGCAAGTTTATTTTGGGACACTGAAGGCTAAGTTCATCGTTAGAACCTTCGTAGGAGCATCATTAAATCTCAGAGCTGTATCCCAAAACCATCATTGCTAAAGTTGCACTTGAAAACATTTGTTATTTAGCATTTAAAGGCAGAGACCGTACAGGTGAATTAAAGCTGGGACTGAGAGATTGTAAAATAGCTGCTCTCTCTAGGCCATCAGACTGTTTAAATAGTCACCGCTAGGGTTGCACATTTTTTAGGGAATATTCAGAGGCGGAAACTTTGTTTCCTAACCCTTAATTAATATTAATACCATTTAAATGTAGATGTTTTTTGCATTGGGATATACACTACCGTTCCAAAGTTTGGGGTCACAGAAATGTCCTTGTTGATGTTGGCCTTCTAGGCAGAGTTGCAAATAAAAATCCATATCTCAGACTGGCCAATAAAAAGAAAAGATTAAGATGGGCAAAAGAACAGACACTGGACAGAGGAACTCCGCCTACAAGGCCAGCATCCCCGAGTCGCCTCTTCACTGAAGCTGACAATTGGCCTCAGTACACCTATGTAGATATTCCATTAAAAATCATCTATTTCCAGCTACAATGGTCATTTACAACATTTCCAGCTACAATAGTCATTTACAACATTAACAATGTTTACACTGTATTTCTGATCAATTTAATGTTATTTTAATGGACAAAAATATTGCTTTTCTTTTTTTTAAAACAAGGACATTTCTAAGTGACCCCAAACTTTTGAAAAGTAGTGTATTTTCCATATATGGAGACAGAAACATATACCTTTTACCTAATCATAAGTAGACATAATTGCAAATTATTAAATGCTTCCAATAGAAATGTAAAAAATGATTTAGTTATGAATTGAACTTTTAATTGAGTTCACTGAACAACAAAAGAAAAGGAATATTGAATGATCCCCAATGATCCATTGCAACCAAAGATGTTTTCAACATACAACTTACATTTGTAAAATGATATTCTAGAAACAAAATATTTGGTTGTCTTCCTCTCAGGCTTCCATGTCTTTTCCCCGGACCTCATCAATGTTCACCTCTTGAACATCAGACTCTGAGGCCTCATCTTCACTGTCACTTTCCAACCTTGTTGAGGATAGCTCGTTGTCAGGTTCAAAAAGCCTCAGATTTGCCTGGATGGCCACCAATTTTTCACCCCTTGTATTGGTCAGCCTGTTGTCTGCTTTGGTGTGTGTGTTCCCAAACAAGGACCAGTTGCGCTCTGAGGCGGCTGATGTTGGTGGGATATGGAGCATGATGGAGGCAACAGGGAAAGAGCCTCAGATCCACAAAGTCGCTTCCACCAGGTGGCTGATGAGATATGTTGGCACGACTGCCATATTGCATCTCCATCCCAAAACCCTTGCTTGGACGTGTACTTCGCCAGACTGCCAAGAACCTTGCCCTCATCCAAGCCAAGGTGGCGAGAGATGGTAGTGATGATACCATAGGCCTTGTTGATCTCTGCACCAGACAGGATGCTCTTGCCAGCACACTTGGGGCCCAACATGTACACTGAGGCGAGTATGGGCTTCAGGCAGAAGTCTTCACGCTTTTTGATGTATTTCAGAACTGCAGTTTCCTCTGCTTGGAGCCACAATGAAGGGGGCAGGGCAGTATGGATTTCTTCTCTTACATCTGCGAGCAGAGTCTGAACATCAGACAGGGTGGCATTGCCTCCCTCAATCTGTGCAATGGCTTCTGCTATAGGTTTCAAGCTGTTACCACCCTCTCCCAAAATACATCATCCAGCAGGATCCTCTTGATGGCGCTGTCCATATCGGCAGGCTGTGATATGGCCATTTCTTGGAGAGACTCATTCCCCCCCAGGAGACTGTCAAACATGATGCCAACACCACCCCAACGGGTGTTGCTGGGTAGCTTCAATGTGGTGCTCTTATTCTTATCACTTTGCTTGGTGAGGTAGATTTATGCTATAACTTGACCCTTAACATACCTAACCATTTCCTTGGCTCTCTTGTAGAGCGTATCTGGTGTTTTCAGTGCCATGATGTCATTGAGGAGAAGATTCAATGCATGAGCAGCACAACCAATGGGTGAGATGTGAGGTTAGGACTCCTCCACTTTAGACCAAGCAGCCTTTGTGTTCACAGCATTGTCTGTCACCAGTGCAAATAACTTCTGTGGTCCAAGGTCATTGACTGCCTTCAGCTCATCTGCAATGTAGAGACCGGTGTGTCTATTGTCCCGTGTCTGTGCTCTTTTAGAATACTGACTGAGGGGTGGAGATGATGTAGTTAATTATTCCTTGCC